>NC_067398.1:156678053-156908053 GCF_016432865.1 Antechinus flavipes | reverse complement strand
TGAACTGTGAAAAGGTTCTGCATTTCAAAAGAACCTCAAATTCCACCCTTCTTCTGTAATCTACAGAACAAAGTATCTAGTATCAACAATCATTACTGCATTTGACATGTTGTACTCTCTGCCATAACAGTAATCAAGCACTATGACTTTTTTTTTTTAAAGGAATCATCTTGTACTTTTATGTTTAGAAATTAAATTCAGAGAAATGTAGTTTGTTCATTATAGAACCTTTCTTAGAAGTTGATTTTTTCTAATTCCTAGTGTAATTGCATTGTTCTAATCCTGTATTATAAAGGCAGCTGCTTGCCTATCATTTGTACTTTCCTCGTTAATCCTGACTCAGTGAATTAACCTTTAATTACAGCCGTTAAAATTGAAATGAGCCTCTTGTCTGGCTGGGGCTGCCCTCTTTCAGTGCATGATTCTGATGAAAATTTTTAGGGTCAATGAATATGTCCCATGTCATGTCTGATAGCTGCTAAAGATGTGAGGAGGTAAATGTTACTTTAGAAAGATGTGATTTAAATTTTTAGGAGATAAGCTTTATTGACAGCAAAATAAAATTTTAAAAATGATTTTTATTGTGTTTATCAAAGCTGTATAAGGAACAAATTAAAATATGATTTAAGGAATATGTTATAGGTTATTAAAATTGCCTTGGTCAAATAATATAAAGCAATAATTCTTTTAATTTTCTAAAAACTAATGTATATTAACATAATAAAATTAACACGTGTATAAAGAAAAGCTCTATAACTATTTTCTGGTTATGTGCTGGGCAAGAATAATTTCTGGTTCTCTTAAAGGCATAATAAACTAATATATTATCAACATACTACTTAAAGTGACATTACAGGGAAGAAAGGTCTATAGGAATGAAAATGGAGAACAAATATGATGAGACACTTTTGACAAAAATAGGTAGTAACTCTCACTTCTAAATATTATAAAACAATCATCTGAAAGCATCTTCTAATATGAAATATTTTACTCATTAATGAAGACAATTTTAATTTCAAAATATTTACCACTATTTATCTTTCAAAAATGTTTATGGTACATTCTTATTAATTTACTTAATAAAAGGAGCATGGATATATGAAAACAAATTTGGGGAATTAATGCTTCCCTTTCATCACTAATAAAATAGTTTCAGTTTATAAGACAGAAGTAAAATATATGCTTTCTACAGCTTTGAATATAATGTTCTTGGCAAATGTACAACTATTAATTTCCAAATTTATGTATGTTTCTTCTTTATGGGTGAAAGTTGTCTAAAGTTTCTTTGCTTTTTTGGATTTAAAGTCAAATAGATGTTCAATATTACTAATAATTTGGGAAAGAAATATACATTCAATAATATATAGCAGCTACAAATAGAGATAGGATTATTGATAAGATTTATAAAAACTGTATGCAATTACAGTGCTGAATGATTTGAATAATAGGCCATCTGATATATCCTAAGATATGTGGCTGCTACATTTCTTTGATATTAGGGTCATATACTGTACCTATTTTTACTCTACATTCTCCTTTGTCTAGTAATAAATTAATGTCTTAGTGTTAGTTCAGTATGTGCCCTACAGTTATTTCATTTTTCTTTCCTTTGAAAGTGGGGGAAAAGTTTGCTTAAGTATCATGATAAATTTTTCAATTCTTATCTTCTCTCTCACAATTCGACAATTCAATTCAATGTAAAAAAAAAAAAACCACTATGAACACAATTATTTAAATTACAACTAGTCTTTTTTTTTTTTAATGGCTTCATAATGCCAAAAATTTGGTAGAGACTTCTAATTAAAAGGATTTCAAAAATAAACTTGAGTGCTATTCATTGCATAATTAAACAAACATACTCTGAAGGTTAAAAAGAAATTCTGCATTTCAAGCATTCTAACCCAATAGATGGAACAAGTTTTATCTTAATATAGGATGACTACATATAAAAGCCAAAGAGCTGCTCTTCATACAAATTCAATCGACTTTGGATATGAAGGGAGTGGGGGAATTCTCTGTGCATACTCTAATTTAACACTGGTTAAGTTTTGCTATTACATACTCCATAAAATACAATATTTATTTCAGTCTTATTTTATTTTTCATTATAATATATTGTGAAAAAACTATTCTCAGTAACAGAGTTGAAGCTCCCTATGTTTTGTTTTTATTGAAACCAACCTACTTACTGATCAGTAAAGAAAAAGTCAGAAAACTGCATATTTCATCTTATAGGATCACAGATTCTAGAAATATAAGGGATATTAAAATTCATTTAGCTCCAACACTTCCTTTTAAAAATAAGGGAATCCACCAAAGGTTAAATGACTTGCCCAAAGTATATGGATAGTAAAGAATAGACCTGGGATCTAAACACAAATCCTGTGACTTCAAATTCAGTTATCTTAAAATATGAAATGCCCTCTTCCAAAACACACACCTTCCTGGATACAGTCTTAGCTTTTAACTACTTTTATCCTTCAAGTTATTTGCTATTTGAAGAAATGGGGCAAAGAAATGGTAGATACTTTAGATTGCTTTTTTAAAGGAAACAAAATGAATAAATCATTTGTGGTACAGGATTAGTCACTGAAGATAATTTTTGTAGTCTATTCAATTTGTTAAAAAAAAAAAAAACAAAAACAAAACAAAAAAAAAAAAAAACCTAGGAAGCACCTCCTGTGTTTCCCTGGGGCCCTGAGTGAGAAGGGCATGACCAGAAAAACATTGGCCCCCAACATTTCCTAACTGGAATCACAATAAAATCACAGCTCCTGTCAATGTCAGAGTCTAGATGTAAAACAGCCCCTGCCACATCCATCCAAGTTACAGATTTGGGCTGAGGTACACTTGAGAGGCTGTCCATGATGTGCTCAGTAGCCAGTTCCACGTCTTCCTCACTGCCCCCCTGAACTTGATATTCCTGGACAACATGATCTCCAAGGTCTCTTTGAAGACCAGCCTGCTAACCTCAGCATCATGGGAGGTAAACCAGAAGAAAACTCAGCAGAATACAAAACAAGGTGGGCCAAAGGCTCGGCGGAGACAGTATGTCCTGGCTGTATGACCCTGGACAAGTCAATTCTCCTCCACTGCAATCTCCTGGATGGCAGGGTCACTAAGAGTTGGGTATGACTGAACAGCCACTATGCAGGACAGAACAAAGCAAATAGCATGAGAGGCGTCAAGTCCTATGTGATTTCAAAGGGAGAAGCTACATTTGGCTGAGGAGCTCCATCAAGGGGCACATCAGAGGGTCATCTGAATCTGAGCTTGTCCTTGAAGGATGGGCATCAAAGAAAACCAGAGAGAAAGAACCACATGAATTTAGATATGGGTGGGGGTGGGGAGTTCACAGGATCATCTCAGGCCACCAGTCCTAGCCACCTATTTCACAGTGGAACAACTGATGAAACAGGGAGCACATGACTTTTCCAAAGTTGCAGATAATAAGTAAGTATCAGAGGCAGCACCTGAAGTTACTGATTCCAGGGCCAATAACTTTTCCATTACACTATTTTGCTTTCATAACAGCTGGTTCTGTTGACTTAAGTATAGAAAACAGAAGGGGAAATATTTAAGATAAAGTTGGAGGTAAAGACTATAAGAGGGGACTTCTGAATGTCCTGAATTCAGAAGATAACTGGCTGATAATCACCCATAGGAGCAAAGCTCTACATGTTTTTGTTACAGTCCATTTTTCATAATAGTATTTGTTGAAGAAATGTTTGACCTACAGATTTTCCTGACACTATTCAAATTACTGTTCAACAAAGAATTTGTCCTGAAAATTAATAAAAAACAAATTTATTAAACAAAATAAAATTTAAAATTAATATCAATGATTTATTAATAAAATAAACAACAAAATAAATCCTGATAATCTAGCAAGAGGATGAAGCAATGATGGTTTATTTTAATTTTTGAGAAAGAAGCAGTGCAGGAATTAAAAGATGCCATACTTTAAAATCTCAATTTTCAATTTAGAAATTAAAGCAACTCATACTTAAAGAAGAACTGAATCAAAGAATAAAATGGAACATGGCTAGACAACAGAGACACAAAATGCAGTCAAACTTTAATTAAAAAACGTTTTCAATTTAAACAGACCCAGGCCAATGGTTTTTCATTATTTTTATCACACTTCCATGACTACTGACATTTTCATCTGAACAAATAAAGGATTTTCTCCAAATTTATCATGACATAATTTTAAAAAAAATTTAATCTACAATTTTTCTCACTTCCCAACTCTTAGAAATCTTAAACCTGAGCACTTAAGACACTTGTTAAAATTTTTATAAACATTATAAGGAATAAATGGTCAAAGGATATGAACAGACAATTCTCAGACGAAGAAATTGAAACTATTTATAGATATATGAAAATATGCTCCAAATCATTATTAATCAGAGAAATGCAAATTAAGACAACTCTGAGATACCACTACACACCTGTCAGATTGGCTAGAATGACAGGGAAAGATAATGGGGAATGTTGGAGGGGATGTGGGAAAACAGGGACATTAAAACATTGTTGGTGGAATTGTGAACACATCCAGCCATTCTGGAGAACAATTTGGAACTATGCTCAAAAAGTTAACAAACTGTGCATACCCTTTGATCCAGCAGTGCTACTACTGGGATTATATCCCAAAGAGATACTAAAGAAGGGAAAGGGACCTGTATGTGCCAAAATGTTTGTGGCAGCCCTGTTTGTAGTGGCTAGAAGCTGGAAAATGAAAGGATGCCCATCAATTGGAGAATGGTTGAGTAAATTGTGGTATATGAATGTTATGGAATATTATTGTTCTATAAGGAATGACCAGCGGGATGAATACAGAGAGGACTGGCGAGACTTACATGAACTGATGCTGAGTGAAATGAGCAGAACCAGGAAATCATTATATACCTCAATAACGATACTGTTTGAGGATGTATTCTGATGGAAGTGGACCTCTTCGATAAAGAGAGCCTTAATTGATCAAAGATGGACAGAAGCAGCTACAACCAGAGAAAGAACACTGGGAAATGAATATAATCTGCTTGCATTTTTGTTTTTCTTCCCGAGTTATTTATACCTTCTGAATTCAATTCTCCCTGTGCAACAAGAAAACTGTTCGGTTCTGCACACATATATTGTATCTAGGATATACTGTAACCCATTCAACATGTAAAGGACTGCTTGCCATCTGGGGGAAGGGGTGGAGGGAGAGAGGGGAAAAATCGGAACAGAAATGAATGCAAGGGATAATGCTGTAAAAAATTACCCTGGCATGCGTTCTATCAATAAAAAGTTATTTTAAAAAAAAATATTATAAGGAGAAAAAAAGGTCATACCATTTCCCCCTTTAATATCAGGAAATAAACTTTATCAAAGCAATGTTATCCTCTATCCTCACAAGTGAAACTATAATACTTAGTGAATATCTATCACATGATCTATTAAGTGACTGGTTACAGTAAAGACACCCTTGGAAACCATCTATCCTAACTGAAAAACTAGAGGATAACTGAAGCTTTGGCAATTATAACAGGAGTAAATTCATAAAGTTAATCATGATAAAGAAGGAAGATCACTGATATATCTTATAGTGATCTTCCTTCTAACTTTGAGATATTTATTTAGAAAAATGCATTTTTTGTTTTTGATTAGAAAATACTAAAATAATTATAAATCAAGATGTAAAAAGTACACTGACTAAATCCTAAAGACAAACAAAACAAAACAAAGCACTAAAGTTACCACTGGAAGTTTATCTATTCCTTACATAATAAGTGGCTTAGTGGAAAAGTAGATAGAAAATTAACTCCTGATTCAGGAAAATCTGAATTCAAGACATAAAATGGCTGTGTGACCACATACCAGAAACTAATATCTTAAGGTCATCAGGTAACCTTCTAAGTTAAGTTATGGAGAAATTCCTGGCTTGTATTTTTAGAGAATTTCTCTATTAAGTTTCCCAATAATGAAATGGCTAACTCAGACTAAAATTAACGAATGAATTTGGGGCAGAGTGAGTAAACAGAGAGAACAAAACACTCACTATTTTAATAGGGGGGAAAAAATCATATTGAAAGCAATTCTGCTTCAATGACTCATATCTTTTTTCTTTAAGATATATATAGATAGTGTAATCCCTTTATTTCCCTCAGCTAAACAGGCAGACTTCTCCATCATTTCATTAGATTTCTGTTTTTAACAATATGGCCAAAGCCTTATGCTTAATGACAGAAAATAGCACCTTTACTAGTTGCCAGTCTTTCACAGAATAGCACAAATCATTATGCTTACTGCTTTCCTATATTTCTTATATAGAAATTCCAAGCTACATAAAGGAATACAGATACCAACTTCAATCGTTGGGTATTAGTTTAAATATGTAATACTTTTCTTGTGGTTATCTTTTTCTGTCAGTTTAAATTAGACTCTTAGAAACGGTTTCCTCCACTCACTTCCACCTTTTATAGAGACCCAAATGTACCAGTTCAAAAGTTTCTTGGAAAATTTTCTGGCTACAGGAAAAACTTTTAAAAATTTTTAAAAGGGAAATTTTTGAACTACCTATCATGAACAGAAATACACTTTCTAATATCACTTGAGTCTACTTTGTTCAAATTGCCGCCATTGTTTCTTCCCCAAATATCATCATGCTGCTTTAATTTCCTTACCATACAATTTTGTACAGAAGTGAAAACATAGCCATCATCCCTTTTCCTCTGGCCAGAGAGAAACAGCAGTTGAAATAATCATTTTTTTGTGTTAAATAAACATTGGGGAAAACAACACACCTGTATACACGTAAATATATGTATATGTACACACTTAAGTATGTCTGTAGAAATAAATCAGGTTCAGGAAGACAAATTGTCTTCTAAGTTCTGCCCCAGTCACCTATGGTCTGGATCATCATGGACAAGTAACTTAAGCTCTCAGTGTTCCCAGGCAATTCTTTAAGATAGTATTTTTAGAGAATTTTTCCTATTAAGTTTTCCAATAATGAAATGGATAACTCGGACTCAATAAGAATGAATGAACTGAAGGCAGAGAGGGTTAGGGGAGAGAACAAAACACCCACTATTTTAGTGAGGAAAAAATTCATATTCAAAGTACTCAATTCTGCTTCAATGGTTATAACATTAAAAGTTATGAATGAGCAGTGAATCTTCACTGGTAGAAGAAATCTTTACACTGGGAACTCTCCAGATGAAATTTTTTTTTACATGATTAAAGCTTTTAGGTCAAAACTTAAGAGATAGGTATCAAGTATAAATATATATTTTAATTAGTCTAAGTGCAATAGAATTCAGCCAATGTGCCATTGTTCAAAGGCAGATCATCTATACTTGAGTTCATTGAAGGATATTTTATTTTCAATTTAATAAATGTTATCACAAGTTATTTAATAAAAATATTTATTATGTGAAACAACTGCTTTGAAAAATCTTTTTTTCCAACACAAAAGAATTTAGTTTTAATAATAATATTATAAACCAACATCCTACTGAAGAGAAGAATTGTATCAGTGATATCGGCACTATAAATGCAACAATCTGTTAGAAACTTACAGCTAAATGGTTTGCTGGTTCTCCTTGGAAAAACAGATAATTTCATTTTGTATCTAAAATCTACAAGAAACAAAGATAATAAGACACTTGGTAATTTCTCACTGAAGCTCTCTTGAGAAATATAAACAAAAGAATCACCATGAAGAGAAGGCAGTTTATATGCCAACACTGGTACCTGAATGAAAAGATAAAGAAATTCTACAAAGAATTCAATCCAAGATAATACAATCTGTCCTCCTCTTGGTAGTGGGAATTATGCATCCTGAATGTGGCAAACAACAATGGACTGTGTAATTATGTTCTTTGGTCTAGCTTGAAAGGTTTTTTGTTTGTTTGTTTGTTTGTTTTTGGGGGGAGTTCTTTCATTTTGAAGATTCCTGCTTGTCAGAGAGGAACACATCAGAAATGTATTGTTATGTAAAAACCATAAGGAAACAAATTTTTTTAAAAAATCCATTTACATCTCTTGAATTTTAATACTTGGTGACTGAGGCAAAAGATGGCCAAAAGGAAAATCAGTAAAATTTTTAGAAAATACTATTTAGAATCTAGAAATAAAAAAGGTTAAAGTTTGTAGAATACATAGAGGTTTCATGCCTATTTATCATTAACACTTTCTTCAAGAAGTCAGAAGACATTGGACATGACAAATACCAATTATATTCAAAAAAGAAATAGAATATATTGACTGAAAATGATTATCAAAAATATTCATTTCTGAATCTACTGTATATTCATAGTCAGATCATAAACTTATTATAGCAAAAAATTAAAATAAATTACAAATAAGATAAAAATGAGATGACAAAGCACACAATAATAATATCTTCAAGCTGAATTATTGAAACAAGCTACTGCTGCTGAAAACTAGGAAATGGGCAACACAATCAATATTATCATAACCTTTCATCATTTCCTTTAGAAATTAAAGGAATATTATTATTATATCAAAGAAGAGAAAAGAATCTAGAAAATGCTTCAAAAGTTATAAAATCTCAGAAACAAAAGACTAAGTGATCAAATAATTTACAATCTAATACAAACAATTAAAATACAAAATTAAGAAGATTGAGGAAAGGTCACTGAGTTTGATGATAGATGGTTATAAAATTAACTCAAAGAGTACACTTTAAATAGAGTGTTGAAGAAAGAAAGAAAGAAAGAAGACATTAATTGCAATGGATCAAGAAGAAAGCAGGTGAGAAGAAAGGAGGGATGGGGAGTTGTAGACTAGACTACCTTTAAAAAGAGTATTTGGCAATAAAGGAAAGAGCAAGATGGGATGCTTAAGATGTGAAAAGGCAAAAGAAGAAACTTTTAGGGATACTCAGTTTCTTACTCATGTTAAAAAAAAGAACAAATCTAAAAATCATATAACAGACAAGATTTTAGATAGCAGAGGTGAACAAATACAGGTCCTGGAAATATCAACTGAACAATTCAATTTCTATTTTTGTCTTTTTTCTTTTTTTTTTCCATTCTCTAAGAAGCCCAACAATCTAATGATTGATGTTTTTGTGGTCTTTGGATTTGATATGGTACTATATGAAAACTCCCAGCAAAATAATTTTAATAAAAAATTCACTAAAATAACCACAGTGTTTTCACTGAAATAACAATAGGATTTAAAATGTTCTTCCATTTATGGAAACATTTGAAAACATATGCTGAATGACTGTTAATTTATCCCATGCAAGACTGAACCATACACTGTGTATCTCTATTACTGTTATCAATTTGGGGGGAGGGGGGGAGGAAATATAATTACTTCCTTATATTACTAATAACATTCATTAGATATTAAATCTTGCAATATTCATATTCTGGAAATTTTATTATAGCAATGGGTCAGAGAATGATACCAGTTTAGTGCAACATTTAGGGTAAAAACCAAAAGCATTTAAAGGTTTTATTTTTAATTTTTTTTCAAAAATGCAACCTAATTTCACTAAACTTCCCATTAAAAAAATCAAATCAAATATCACACTGTAAATATAAATCAAAATCATAAAATGAAGTATCATCAACTAAGGAATGAAAATGAAAATTCATCTCATAATTTATATCATGTTTATCTCATAATGTTAGCAATTTAAACAAAAGTTTTATATTAGATCCAAAGCAAATGGCTCCAAGAAGTACTTAATATTGCCAGGTGCAATCATGTCTCAAATGGATTTTTATTCTTTTTTAACTGTGCAGGAACTGTGTAGGAATAAACCTTTAATATCTTTCTTTTATTTATCCCACTGTCCATGTTCTTTTTGGTCTTCAGTGCAATCATCATTTATGAAATGTTTCCTATGTGAAAGACATTGTGCTAAACTCCAGAGATACAAAGCAAAAATAAAAACGTAGAGGCTATATTTCATTATATTCTCCAAGAGCTTACATTTTACTGCATTAGCACCTTTATATTTTGGCTACAGGATACAAATAATAATTCATCTATTTGTGAAAAAACAAAATAAAGCAAAAAAATTCCCAGTATGATAGATCAACATTTTACCCTACATACATTACAAGATGAGGTCAAAAGGGGTACATGATTTAGATATAATCAAAGATACCATAAAGACAACTATTTCTCAGAAATGTGGTAATCCAAGACAATTCCAACAGACTTGGGGTGAAAAATACCATCCACATCCAGAGAGAGAACTATGGAGACTAAATGCAGATCAAGGCATAGTATTCACTTTTTGCTGGTTTGCTTTTTCTTTCTGGTAGTTTTTTCTTTTGTTCTGAATTTTATTTCATAACATAACAAATATGGAAATGTTTAAAATGATTGTACATGTATAACCTATATCACATTTCTTACTGTCTTGGGGAAGAAGGAGATAAAGGAGGGAAAGAGAAAAAAAATCTGGAACTAAAAATCTAACAAAAATGAATGCTGAGGGGCAGCAAAGTGGCATAGTGGAGAGAGCACCAGACCTGAAGTCAGGAGGACCTGAGTTCAAATCTGAACCTAAACACTTAACACTTCCTGGCTGTATGACCTTGGGTAAGTCACTTAACCCCAATTGCCTTGGAGAGGAGAGGGAAAGAGTGTTGAAAACTATCTTTTACATGAAATTGTACAAATAAAATACTATTGAGAGAAAAAGCCAACCCCCCCCCAAAGCCTCTGCCCTCCAAAAAAGAATAATACCATAAGAAGGCAAAAGATATGAACTAGCTGTTTTCAGATGAAATCAAAGCTGTTGTCAATGAAAACATTTTCTAAATTTACTATTGATTAGAGAGATACAAATTCAAACAATTCTGAGGCATCATCTTACACCTATCAAATAGGCTAATATTAGAAAAAAATGATAAATATTGGAGATGATATGGGAAAATTAGGCACTAATGCACTTCTGTTAGAGTTGTGAACTGATACAACCATTATGGAGAGCAGTTTGGAACTTTGTCCAAAGGGCCATCAAACTGTGCATATGCTTCAATCAAGCAATACCACTAAAAGAGATTTTTTTTTAAGGGGATATTTATACAAAAATATTTATAGCAGCTCTTTTTGTGAAGGCAAAGAATTAGAAATTGAAAGGTTGTCTATCAAATGGGGAATGACTGAATAGGCTGTAATATATGACTGGTTTTTTATTTGTTTTTTCTTTTTTTTTAATTTAAATTATTTTTTCCATTTATATATAAAACACTTATATCATGTTTTTAAAATTTCAAGTTTAAGATTTTCTCTCCTCCCTCCCTTCCCTACATTGAGAAGACACATGAAGTTATCAAAACATTTCCATAAAAGTCATGTCGTAAAAGAAAACATAGAGCTCCCCCGCCCAAAAAAAAAAAAAAAAACCTCAAGAAAAATAAAGTTTAAAAAAATGCTTCAAATGCTTTAAACTGTATTCGGATACAATCAGTTCTTTCTCTAGATATGTATGGCATGTTTCATCATAAGTCCTTTCGAGTAATCTCACTGTTTTGCTGAGAATAGACAAGTCATTCAGAGTTGGTCATATTAAAACATTGTTATTGAGTATACAATACATTTCATTTTGCATCAGTTCATGGAAGTCTTCCCATATTTTTCTGAGAGCATCCTGATCATCATTTCTTATAAAATAGTTTTCCATCATAATCAAAGACCATGAATTGTTTAGCTTTTCCTTCTATTACCCTCCCTGCTTCTCATATTCCCTTACCTTCCTGCCCTCCTGCAGAGATAGATTTATATATCTAATTAAGTATGTATGTTATTCTCCATTCTCCTTGGATTATACCATTTTGGAAGAACTGAAAACGTATTGAATGTCAAAAATATTCTGGAGGACAGAAGAGTTAGAATTGATTACAACCTAGAATCACCTACCCAGCAAAAGTGAGGGTAATCCTCCAGGGAAAAAGTTGGATATTCAAAGAAATAGAGGACTTCCACACATTTATGATTAAAAGACTAGAGCTGAATAGAATATGGAGGCTTTGGATGTAGAAACTTTGACTTTGTTATCTTCTTCTGGTGTGAGTTCTGATCTTCCTTGTCACCACAGTAACTTTCTATAGTCAGAATTTTGTTGTTGTTGTTTGATCATTTTCCCAGCCTATTACTTGACCTTTAACTCTTTAAGGAGGGCTCTGTTTCCAGGGTGATGTGCCATGCTTCAGGGGTTTTGTGCAGCTGTTTTTAGAGATCCTTCTAGAGACCTGTAAGTTTTTGGTTCTTCTAAGATGGTATGATCCAAGGAGAATGTGTTTACAACCCACCTGATCTCTTACCACTAGCACTCTTTTCTGCTCTGGAACTGTGAGGAAAGTCCCTGCTCCGCTTTGGCTGTAAGTTCTAGTGTCTTAGTGCTCACACCCTGCAAGTGTGAGCCAGGACTGCATCTGGATCTGAGTATGGGCAAAACAAACAAGTCCTCCCTCAGCATTAGCAACAAGATGTCTGTACTCTCCTTCTGACCAGCTGTGGGCTAAGAGGTCTGGATGTCACCACTGCTACCTCTGATTTAGTCACCACAAGGCCTGCTCCTGGTGTGCTGGTGTTAGGGCTGTGCTCACTCTCACCCTGTTAGGAAAGACCTTTCTTGCTGACCTTCTAAATTGTCCTGGATTGGAAAATTGTTTCACTCTATATTTTCTGGGCTCTGATGCTATAAAATTTATGTAGAATCATTTATTTAAAGGTATTTGGAGAGGTTTTGGGGAGAGCTCGGGGAAATCCCTGCTTTTACTCCATTATCCTGGCTCTAAATACTACCTGTAGTATAAGATTGTAAAGAATACAAGTGTGGTGTAAAAAATAATGGCAAGATGATTTCAGAAAAACTTGGGAAGATTACACAAAATGATTTAAAGTGAAGTGAACCACAGCAGAACAACACTTACACAGAGACAGAAATACTGTACAAAACAACTGTGAATGACTTAGCTACTCTCAGCGATACAAGGATCCAAGACAATTCCAAATTTCATCTTATGATGAAAAAAATGCTATCCACATTGAGAGAAAGAATTGATGGAGACTGAATTCAGATTGAAGTAAACTATTTTTCAATTCATTTTTTTCATGAGGTTTTTTTTTTTTTGGTCTATTTCTTTCACAATATGATTAATATGGAAAAACTGTTTTACATGTTCGCACATATATAACCTATATCAAATTGTTTATCATCAGGTTGGAAGGAGGGGAAGGAGAGAAGAAGAAAATTTAGAACTCAAAACTTCTTTTAAATGTTAAAATTTTTCCTTACATATATTTGAGAAAAAATAAAAATATTCTATTTCCCATAGAAAAAGAAAAGCCTCTTTCTTTAGCAATTTTGTATAAATTCTGAATCATGACTCATTTTTCTTCTACCAAAAAGAAAGTTCTTCCTACAATAAGAAAAATCAGCAAAAACAACAAACATATCCAATTCTCTTCTTAAAAATTTTCCATGCAAATTTGTCCTCTAATCCTTTGTGTATCTTTTCTTCTATGTTTGCACCTATTTTATTGATCACATCTTGCACTAATTTTTCTACTTGACTTTTTATACATAAGAACATTTGTTAAACATTTACTTAGCAATTTACACTTTTAAATATTAATTATTCTTCAAAACATCTTGATGTAACAGGCTAATGTTAATGTTACTTCTCACTGGGAAAGAACAGGGAAGCTAAATGATTCATTCAGTTTGATTATCTTGAATATACTTGAATATACCCAAAGAATATGAATAAATTCATATTTTCCTCCTAACTTTATCAGTTATACATCTTATTTTCCCTTCAACACCTCTCCCCATGGTAAACATTCACTCACTCACCTATACTATTGTCCTCTTTTTAAAAAATTTCAAATCTGTGAAATGTACTTATCTATAACAAGGGCCTTTCCTAGAAGGAATTAATTATAGCTAAGATGAGAAGAAAAATAGATGACTGGGCTAAAAAAATACCTTTACAAGTTTCTATGATAAAGGTCTCATTTCCAAAATATGTAATTTGATTCAAAATGATTCAAATAAGAACCATTCTCCAGTGAATAATTGGTCAAAGAATATGAACAAGTAATTATCAAGGAAAAAAATTTAAGTAATCTGTAACTATATGAAAAAATTCTGTGATTTCTAATAATTAGAGAAACAAAAATTAAATCACAATGAGATTCTATTTTAAACTCATGAGACTGGTAAAACTAACAATAAAAGAAAATGATAAATCCTGGATAGATTATGAGAAACAGGGATAAGGATGAACTTCTAGAGAAGTTGTGAATTGACAGTCCCTCTAGAAATTCAACCTGGAACTATCCCCTCCCCCCCCCCCCCAATTACCAAGCTATGCATATCTTTTAACTCAGAGATACTACTAGGTGGATAAATAAATACCAAAGAGATTAAAGAAAGAGGAAAATATCCCATGCAAAATAACTTAGAGTAGCTTGGGGGAAAAAAAGACAGGAAGAAAGCTTAATAATTAGAAAAATTAATAATTTTAAAAAAGGGATTTCTGAGTTTAAAAAACTCATCAACCTTTTGCCATCCTTAGACAACAGAAACACAGGCCAGATACATAACACTAATGAAGAATAATGGAAAGCAACAGTCAATAAAAACTAGCATTTATGTAGAGCTTTAAGACAAACAAAACACTTTACATTTGAATTAAATGTGGATAAGATTTGAATGGAATATATGCAAGAGTTTTTACAAACTCAAAAGAGTGTAGAGCTATTAAAAAGACTATGGATCAATCTTGATTATTTGTCTTTTAATAAAGTAAAATCATAATGTGGAGGCTTAAAAATTATTTTTAAACCAAAGATTTTTGAAAGTTACTTACATTGATGACAGGGGAAGAAGCTGACAAGTTTAAACCCTCCAGATCAGCTATTAAGGCTGGAGAAATAGCTGGTGTGAGAACTGCTACTGGTGTGGATACTGGATTAACTGAAAGAAAAAGTCCAAATTACCAAATGCACATTAAAATTTGATTCATATCATTAAAAAGAATATTTTTATTTTGTTGATAGACATAACTGCATTACTTGATTATTAAATACAAGACAATTCTACTCAACAACTTGATTTAGTTACGTCAATACCAAATTCTGGCAATTATCCTTCCTCTCTTACAGAGAGCAAAAAAAAAAAAAATTCTCTAACTTTTGAAATAGTATATTAAGAAAAAAATCTTATAAAGAACTCTTCTATGCTATAATAAATGTGTGTTCTGTCTGCAAGGAATTTACAATCTGTATGAGAGGACACAATATACACATCTAAGTAACAGCTAAATGGAAATAAATGATGAGTGCTAAATAATGCTATGGACAAGTGGCATGGGAATTCAGAAGGAGAAGTAATTGCACCAGAATGGTCAAGGAAGAGGAAAAAAATCCAAAAGAAATAATGAATGGATGGTTTGTACCGGGAAATAAAATGAAAGCTAGAAATGGTGTTTAGGGTCAGATTGCACAAACCAGGCTAAAGAGTTTGGATCTATTTTATGCTACACTACCCACTCTTAATAAATCAGAGCTGATTTTATGTAGTACTTTCAAAATGCTTACACATATATTAAATTGACTAAGTCGCAGAACAACCATGGGACATAGGTACTACAGGTGTTTCCATCCTCATTTTAAAGATGAAGCTTAGTGAGGATTGAGGACATTAAGTGCATTTTTAAGGGTCACGTAGCTAATAAGGGTCAAACACAGGATTTGATTACAGGACTTCCTGATTACATATGTAGCACGCAATCAGTACTGCCTCAACAGAGAGAATGGGCAAACACTGCAGAACATGCTGAGGGGTGTAAGAAAAAGGATTGATATTTTTGGAAGCTGAATTCAACAGCACCATATCTAGGTGATATATATATCTAGATATCTAGATATAGATATATATAGATATAGATATATATAGGATGTCCATGGCAGGACAGAAGGTAGGGGAAGACAAGAGACAGGGGAAAAGTTAGAGGCAAGATTGAGAGAAAGAACTGAGGAAATCTGAAGGTAGACCAAAGCATACTTGTTAAACTGTCTTTATCCTTCTTGGTGTTTGTGTATGTGTATTTGTGTATGTGTGTGCACATATATGTTTATGTATGTGTGCACACATGATGAATTTTCTTTTGTAATATGGTTAATATGGAAATGTTTTGTATGTCTTCATATGTAATCAACATATTACTTGCCTTTTTAATGAGTAGGGGAGGGACAAGAAGAAAGAAGATAATTTGGAAATGAAATTTTAAAAAATTAATGTTAAAATTTTTTTCCATGTAATTGGGAAATATTTAATAAAATAAATAGAATTTTTTTTAAAAAAGAGAGCAGGTGTAAGATGAAAAAGATCTTAATTACAGTGGAAGCAATAGAAATTAATAGTAAGATATAGGAATGTGAAGGGCAATGAACATGGAAATACAATGGCAAAACAAATTTGTAAAAAGTCATATGGGCCAAGATGATGATGAAAACAGAAATGAAATTCAAGTATCTTATCTCTAACCTTCTTTCCACCACAGCATAACAACTTTATTTTCCAAGTATACTAGTACTATTATCGTCATCATCATTATCATCTGTGATGACCACGTTAGCACCCAGGATACTTTAGAATCAGCCGGAGTCAGGATAAGAAAAAGTCCTTAATCTTTATTCTTTGTGGATGTGAATGGAATGGCAATACGAAGTGAGAGCCATCGTGATACAAATCTGCCAGGAGTGACTCTGGCTTTCTCACTCTACCTCTTCACTCATTTTACACCACTTAATCTCCTATATAACAGATCAAGCTTGCACAGCATAGTAGGCAGGGCCATTCTTTCTCCAAGGATATACTAATAGAGTATTGTCCAATTGGTAACTGGCCTTAAGTGCTCTGACCTCAGTGCATCTGGTCAGAGTTTTCAGCCCATTACAATCATCACCAAGTTATTCTCAGGCATTGGTATCTAAGTAGAATATAAAAATACTTTTCTGTAATGGGAGAAGGGAGGAGACTCAGATTATATAAAGAACTCCTCATACTAATAAGTTTTAAAGAATAACCCAGGGTTTTGGTTACATTAAAAATAAAAACACAAAGCACATCCCTAATATTAAAGACAGACTAACAAGACATATATTATATAAGAAAGATAAGGGTATTAGTTAATACTTTCAAGATTTTTCCATAAATTTTTCATGAGACAAATTCACAGAAAATCATCCCTACCCTGGTGAAAAAAGCTAAAATATAATCTACTAAAATAGATTATTATCCAATTCATTTTGTCTAACAACCATTTTGCAATTGTAAAATAATTTTCTCTATTATGATAAAAAGGGTACATATTTTTAAATTTAAGAATGAAAACTTTCAGACTACATGGTTTCATATGTAGTAGTTATCCATTTATTAAATAATTAAATACAAGACAAAATTGTACTTGTTAACTGTAGTAATAGCACAATATAAGTTTACAGAACCTATAAAAGAAAAAGACAGAATATATAGCAGTTTTTTTGTAATACTCCCATTCAATCGATTGTGATCACACAGTATTTAACATTTAAATGTTATTTTCATTTTCATAAGCATAAAATGTAACTGGAAAATACTAAACATGGTACTATCTCTAATTTGCCTTTTAAAGCATATCTTATCCAAAGATCTCAAGAAATTTTCTTTTATTATTGAACGATTCTTATGGCATAGTTAACAGAATTTCAGAGTTAGACAAATCTTATAAATTGTCAAGCCAATGTCTAGTCATACTATTCATGCCAAAACTAAGGAAACCAAGATTTATTGAGGTTAAATTATTTTCTGAAGATCATTCACCAGATAATTAGCAGGACAAACAGAATTAAAACTTAGGCCTGACTATCCAGTCTTGTACTCTTTGTGGCAATCCTTTATGCTCAATAAACAGATGTAAAGAATGCAAATTTTTTTTAGAGTAGTAAGATCACTCTACTGACCTAATTAGTAAACCAGGTCTAGGGGAAATTCTAATTGAAATTCTTTTGATTCCCTAAACAAGTGAACAAATCTACATTTTTTTGGTTATATTCCCTCAAATAAAATAATAATAATGCATGTCTTGTCTTCAAAGTAATAATAATAGTTTATATTTATATGGCACTTTAAAGTTGCCAAACAGGTAAGAGAAAAGAACAGTAATGATATGCAAGTAATAGGAGTTGTGAGTTACCCACTTTCTCTAATGTTCTAATACTAACTTTGAGCTTAGTCATCTCATGGACACTATTTGCACACAAAGAGTACAACCCAGAGCTATGGGGAAAATGTTTTACATCAACTGTTTTTAATACAAAATCTTAGTAAATGTCTTTGTTAAAAGCTAACTAAGTTTACCAGCTGATAGTTGATGGGAAACAGTGTTAATAGGACTCATGAGTTACACTAGGTAGACACTCACAGGGTTACCCCCTAGAACCTGAGAGCTGAGGCTACCTTCAAGGGACACATTCATCATATATCATCTCATTTGATCTTCACAATAACACTGAGCTAAGATACAGAATACAAATGCCTCTGAAGAACTACAAATTGAATGTTACACTGGTGGTGGGGATGACATGCAGTGAGCAAGACACAATATATAGCAAATGAGAAGCACAAAACAAGAAATGAACAGGAAGAAAAGATGAGTTAGTAATGGGGCAAGACTAAGGGCATGAACATTCAGAGTTCTACACCTGTATTCTCACAATGTCTCATATTTAATCCTGCCAATCCTGATGCTCCTGTCCTAGATAGACTCCCTCTAGTAGACTACTAGTGGGATAATAGTGTTGCACAGGCTCAGCAGGACTATGAGAGACAGAATTAGAGACAGAGACAGAGATACACAGATAGAATAAAACATTTACAATGTCTATTCTGCATCTTACTATATTGAAGATGTTCATTTAGTTTAAATAAATTATTTAATGACTATTCTATATCCAGTCCTATGTTTAAAAACTGATCTGCTGCTGCCCTTAAGAATTTAAGATTTCATCAGATGCAAGATAGACCCATATGAAAGAACATGATAAATTAATATATGATCAAATCCTGTGACAAATGTATGCTAATGTGGACTATAAATAGGGAGAATCTTCACAAAGAAGGAAGAACTGCAAGACAGGATATGAGAGATGTTTAGGGTAGATTTGGATAAGTTTAAAAAAAAAAGCTACTGCAGATTCAGGAAACTGTGTGGGATAAGGTATAGAATAATTTGAAAAACAATGACTGATGTATATAGAATACTCCTACTGAAAAATGGTGAGAAATAAATTTGTAAAGGCAAATTGGGTCAGATTATGGAAGATAATGTTAGGATGACTAGCTTGGATTGAATCTGCAGGCTAGGGTCTCTCATTTTCTAGGGGGGAAATTAACTTTTTTAAGCAGGATGTTTCTTCAATAGGTAGATGGTAGGGTTTTCAAGTAAAATGAATGTCAATAGCATATCACTGGTGGGGAGAATAGGGCACCCCTTTTTGCCACTTGTGGGAACACTGCAAACTTTATTTTTCTCAAAGCTGTGGAAAGTATAACACTATAGCAACCGAGCTGCCCAAAGACCTCTAATGATTAAGTCTAAAAAATAATCCAGGATCTTTTGCACATTCTTTATCTTGATAATAGGTCCTCTAACTTCAATTCTAATGTGTTTATCATGATTAAGCTGGTGAGAAGTGAAGGATAATCTGGAAAAAACAAAGAAAAGAGGCAAGAAGTCCAATCAGGAACCTATCACAATAATTTAGGCCTGAGGGCTTTTAACTACAATGCTTTATACAGTTCTTCATTAAATAATGTTGTTATCACACTGTACAATGTTCTCCTGTTCTATTCACTTCACTTTTCATCAGTTCATATAAGTCTTTCCAGGTTTTTCTGAAATCATGCTGCTTGCCATTTCTTACAACACAATAATATTCCATTATAACCAAACAGAAAGCTTGTTTAGCCAACAATGCATCTCAGTTTTCCCACATCCCCTCCAATATCTAAGGTTTTCCTTTTTTGTCATATGAGCCACACTGATAGGTGGAAGGTGGTTATCTCAGACTTGCTTTAGATTTGCATTTCTCTGATCAAAAGTGATATCTATTCTCAGCAATACAATGATCCAAGACAACCCCAAAGGACTAATGATGAAAAATGCTATCCACTTTGAGACAAAGGATTAAACAAAGACTGAAGCATGTCATTTTTCAATTTCTTTCATTTTTTTTTCCTTTTGAGTCTTCTTGTACAAATTGAATAGTAGGGAAATGTTTTACATAATTGTACATGTATCTAATAAGCTATATCTGATTTTTTTATTATCTAAGAGAGGAGAGAGCAGAGGGAGGAGGAAAGTAATAGGATCTGGAACTCAAACTTGCTTTTTTTTTTCTTTTTTAATATTAACTAAATTTTCAAGGGTTACACATGTACATTCATTTTTTACATATTTCCATATAAATAATGTTGGGAGAGAAATATCAGAACAAAAGGAAAAAAAATGAGAAAGAAAGAAAAGCAGAAAGAAAAAAAAAAAAGGTAAAAAGTATACTTCGATCCACATTCAGTCTCCATAATTCCATCTCTGGATGTGGATGGCATTTTCTATCCAAAGTTCATTGGAATTCCTTTAGATCACTAATTTGTTGGGAAGAGCTATGTTTACCATGGGTGATCATCACTAAATCTTGCCGTTGCTGTGTACTGTTATTTTTTTAGTTCTATTCACTTCACTCACCATCAATTCATATAAGTTGTTCCAGGCTTTTCTGAAATAAACCTGCTCATCATTTCTTATAGACCAATAACATCCCACCATTTTCATGTCATAATTTATTCAGTCATTTTACAATGAATGGGTATCCACTCTTTTTTCAATTCTTTGCCACTACAAAAAGAGTTACTACATACATTTTTTCACATGATGGTGCTTTTCCCTTTTTAATTTGGAATATAGACCCCATAATGACACTGCTGGATCAAAAGGTATGCACAATTTCATAGCACTTTGGGTGTAAGAACTCAAAACTTTAAATAAAAATGTTTATTTTTTTTTAAATGGGGGAAAGGAAGAATTAGAAACAATCAGTGATTAGAGAAAGGGAATAAATAAAGAAGAAAGAATCAACTGGTGGTATTTAGCAGAAATGAAGAATTTTGATTATGGAGCAGGTAGATTTAAATTATAAGACATATAAATGTTTAGGAGGGGACTGAAAATATACAACTGACACTTTGGTTAAGAGGACAGTCCTAGAGAGACAGATTTGGGGATCATCTGCAGATATAATAATAAGAGACAGAAAACATGAGAAAACTGAGTCTTGATGCAATCCCACAGCTTGCGTGTGGAGTGGGGAAAATGAGTTAAGCAGGAAAAAAAGACAGAGAAGGTACAGTCCAAAAATAATAAAAGAAACAGAATAATACAATTTTCATAGAATTCACAGAGGTCAAAAGAAAGTTTTTCAAAAGGTAGGAGGATACTGGTCAGTGTTATAGATGAATATTTCTTTCTTTCTTTCTATTTTTTTTTTTTGATGAGGCAGTTGGGGTTATGACTTGCCAGGATCACACAGCTAGGAAACGTTAAGTGTTTGAGGCCAGATTTGGTACTCCTAATTTCAGGACTTGTGCTCTATCCACTGCACCAGAAATATGAATATCTTGAAAAAAGGTTTATAATAGGTTCAATTTGGCTATTATTTTTTAAAGGAGATTTTTATCACATAAAAATATTAATTTAGTTAGTTATTAAGATACATAATTTTGGAAAACCATCTTTACAGACAAATTTTAATCCTTTTTTTGATTACACAACGAAAAATATTTTATATGATGTATCTTCCACTTCAGTCTTCATTGTCAAGAAACTCAGACACAAATTCAATGTCAAACCACTATAATTAAATATGTATTAATAAATATATATGTGTGTGTGTGTGTGTCCTTGAGTCTTTTATATTATTTCCTTTAAAAAAAATTTCATGTTCTATATTTTATATTTAAGATGTCTAAATTAATTAATTAATTAGGTAAAAGGACAAACAGAACTGTTTCAATGGATGAGAAATTGTCTCAATCTCATAGTCACACAAATTTACTCATCTTTCTCCTCTAATAATGTTTAGCCCAAATGTATGATCAATCACAGGAATTTAATAAAATTTTACTGACTGATTAAAGATGATAAAAATATCATTCTTAAACATATATTACTTCACAAGTCTTCAACATGTTTTCACATAAAATTATCTCCTTTGATTCTCACAATGACACTCTTAACATAGGCAGGATAGGTATCATGATGCTCATTATATAAATGAGTTAGGAGCTGCTATTCTTAGCATTTGATTGACCCTATATGAAATGTTAACTGGAAAGGAAAAGCAATGGTTTATACTTAAGTGCTATACCTGTCAACTTTCCCCCAGTTTTATAAGTGGTAGTAGTGCCAATATACTCCTCATTTTTATACAGCAATGATGCCAATGATACTTTTTGAGATGTAGGGATTTATTTGCTAGCATTTGGTATAAATTGCCAAAGTAAAATAAGCTTAAATGATTTTTTAAAAATTCTTCTACCCAATGATTTTATTCCTATATAGGGTATATCAAAAGTTTTAAGCAGTCTTAAGCTTTAAAAGCTTATTGCTAATAAGACTTTTGGAATACCCTGCATGTAGCTGTTATAGTATCTTGGATGGAGGGCTAGGCTTGAAGTCAGAAAGACTTAAATTTTTACTCTTAAACTTACTAGATGTGGGACCTTGGGCAAGTTATTTGCACTCTATTTGCCTTAGGCAACTTCCTAGACCTTAATTACTTAATTATGGGCTATGGATGGAATTTCCCACTGAAGATACATCTCAGATCCTCTTCTTATTTTCATAAGACAGTTGTGGTAGTTAAGAAAACTATGAAGAGGAAAAAAAGAAACAATTATCAAAATTAGGACTAAGAGTAGGCAAGGTAGGCATTCTGCAAAGGTACAACACAGGAAAAAAAAAAAAGTAAAATGAAAGCAATTTCCTTGCTAGTAACTTTTCTAAATGGACATAATTTTTAAGCAAGGGCCATTATTACTGCCTCATCCCTTCTATGAAAAATACAAAATTGTTCCCTAAATGTCAAGACATAGGATTTCAGGAAAATTCCATCTAGGCCCTTCATTCTATAAAGTATTTAACAGATGCCTAAAGCTGAATTAAAGAGAGATTTATAAAAAAAAAAAAAAAAAAAGTCAGAGTTGATCAAAATGAAAATCATAAACTTCAAAGATGTAATACTTACAATCATCTAGATCTAGAAGAGAAACATCTTTTTTATTAGGTTGTCTTTCTGGCCAAGTTTTCTTCTCTTCTTTCTGTCAAAAGTAACACATATTTGATAGTTTACATATTTTTCCATTTAAAAGTAATTTCTCCCCTAACTTCAAAAACAAATTGTGCTAGTGTGTTCTGCTTAGAGTCTTAAATATTATTCAATGTATACATAAAATGTTTTTAAGTGTAAGTTGCAAATTTAAAATTTTGGCATAAATGACTAGATGATATCTATCTCTAAATAATAAATAAATGTCTTAAAAACATATGTTGTTCATAGGTAAATGGATATTCAATAAAAAAACTTGAAGATTAAAATCAGAACTGCTGAAATTAAATAAAATACTTTAGGAACATAAAAATCAATTAATTTTTGGTTATGATAAAAACAACAAAATTAATCAAAATTTTCAAATAAGTTACAATCTTTTTAATATGTGAAAATGATGCTTTATAACAGATAAGGAGTTCATATTAGTTAACTGCTTTTGGGGTCTCCCTCTCCTCCCTTGACTCACTACTATGTTATCACATTTTCACACATTTTAAGGACTTTGATAAAGTTAAGAACAACTGTCTAAAGGAAAAGACTTGAAAATAATACATATTACTTTTTTCCTTTTCAAAGAAAATAAATTTTATACACAAACAAATATTCCAATTCAAAAAAAAATACACACAAAGAATTCAAGAAGAGAAAAAATTCTAGCTATTTTATTCATTTATTTTACAATTCAGAAATTCTGCTTTTCTTTGTCAGCAGCAGCAGCAACAAAATTAAAGCATTCTCAAAGGAATGAGATTCTATTTTTTTAAAAATGAAAATAAGCATGCTTCACTCTGTATTTATATTTCATAGTTCTTTCCCTAAGTATGGATGTCATTTTCCATCATAAGTCTTTTGGAATAGTCTTGTATCATATTGCTGAGAAGAGCTGAGTTTATTGTAGTTGATCATTGCACAATGGTACTGTGTACAATATTTTCCTGGTTCTGCTCACTTCACTGAATATCAGTTCCTATAAGTCCAGGTTTTTCTGAAAATTGTTTGTTCATCATTTTTTATAGCACAATGGTATTCCATTACATTCATATACTACAACTTATTTAGTCATTCCCCAACTGGTGGGTATCCACTCCACTTCCAATTCTTTGCTACTTTATAAAAGCTGCTATAGGTATTTTTGTACATGTGGGTCCTTTCCCCTTTTAAATAATCTCTTTAAAATATAATTAATCCTGGTGTTGTTGAATCAAAGTTTTACAGCCCTGTGGGCATAGTAATGAGATTCAATTTCTAGAATCTCCACATTCAGTTCCTGGAAAACTGGGTTTAAGAAAATTTCCTTTTAAAAAATTTTTCTACAAAAAACTAAAGTTCCCTTAATGGACTATATAACTAATGCCCTTGAACATTATATGATATCTTCACTCCGCAAGCAATCGAAACCTCTACTTCATCTATACAAACTACAAAACTGGAAACATAAAAATGAGTAGATCATGTATAATCTTTCCCAGTGGGGATGAAAACACACACACACACACACACACACTCTCTCTCTCTCACACACATGTATGTGTTATCCACATGCTCATGTGCATGTACACATACATGTGTACACACACTATTGAGCTCACGTACTTAACTTTGTGCCTTTTCTCACCATTTTCCTTTAAACTATCCCTATTCTTTTGAGAGTCAATCCATGATTATATCTAATTATCTAATGGAATCTTAATTCTAGAGTATTTTCCTCTAAGGCTATTTAGAGGAAAATATTAAATATTAGAGAAGTAAAGCTTGTTGACATTTCTCTAGTAGCCAAGTTATCTATGTTCCAAAGGATATAGCAGTTTTGGTTCACAAATAAGAATAAAATGTGTACCTTTTCACTTTTAATCCATAATTGCTAAGGTTCTAAACATATATTCCTTTGTTCTTAATCCAGAAGCAATACTCTTGGTCTGACCCTATTGGCCAAGAACCATTATACCTACTCCCAAACTCCTGGGGAACAAACTGACAGTTTAAACTTCAAGCTTCTTACACTGGGAATAAATTTGGCTATAGCTAAACTAGACCAATAATTCATTTCTGAAACTTTTAAGTCTCTTGCCTATTGTTAATATGGTAAGAATCAGTTGTGAGTACATACACATAGTACACTCTAGTAAATTAATTCATGACTTAGTAAATAAGCACATACTAAGTGCTGAGTAACCAATTAGGAATTCAGGAAGAATTTACCAGGGCCAATGTCACTTTGTCTTTAAGAACTATATTTCCTTTAAGTTAAATCATCTTGAGTCATAGATATAGGATTATTTAACCTGAATACTATCTACCAATACCTGCTTTTTAAAGATGAAAACATGAAGACAAAACAAAGAAAGCAGAAGGCCCAAGATATTATATGTGTTATGTGAATGATACATAAGCCAAATTACTTTATGATTTATATACTTAAATTCACTATGCATAATTTTTAAATAACTTAAAGATTTACTTAATGCCAATTTTTTCCTTGGCACATTCCTCCTATTCCCTCTTTTTTCTATACCTCTTATATAAATATATGTTTAGAAATCTATGTTATTTGGAATGTGAAAGGGGGGGGTCATTACCATAAATTCAAGAAACAATTAAAATAAAGATATTCACTCTTCATATTGTGCTACCTACATACCACTTCTAATAATATCAGAAATTCCAACCAATTTCCCCAAAAATTGTAAAAGCTGAATGCTTCTAAGACATGTTTCACCCAAATATTTTTTCTATGCTGGCAATTCAACATCAACTAAATGAACAATCTCTTTTCTTCTTTAAAATTTTTAAGCTTTTTCTTTTGTCATCTCACGTAAAACATTGCTTTAATGTTCAGAATAAACAGATGAATTTTGGTTCCATAGCTTAGAATCAAAAAGTTGTAAGTTTAGTGAAAACACAGGCTCAGGATAACAATCCCAACTTATCTAGGTTATAATTACCCAGCAAAAAAGCTTAGTACCACGTGACATTTGAAAATGTTGCACTGAACAAACTGGGAAAACATCTTCACAGTTAAAGGTTCTGATAAAGGCTTCATTTCCAAAATATATAGAGAATTGACTTAAATTTATAAGAAATCAAGCCATTCTCCAATTGATAAATGGTCAAAGGATATGAACAGACAATTTTCAGATGATGAAAGTGAAACTTTACCACTCATATATGAAAGAGTGTTCCAAATCACTATTGATCACAGAAATGCAAATTAAGATATCACTACACACCTGTCAGATTGGATGATGACAGGAAAAAATAATGATGAATGTTGGAGGGGATGCGGGAAAACTGGGACACTGATGCATTGTTGGTGGAGTTGTGAATGAATCCAACCATTCTGGAGAATAATCTGGAATTATGCCCAAAAAGTTATCAAACTGTGCATACCCTTTGATCCAGCAGTGTTACTTCTGGGCTTATCCCCTAGAGAAAGGGACCTGTATGTGCCAAAATGTTTGTAGCAGCCCTGTTTGTAGTGGCTAGAAACTGGAAATTGAATGGATACCCATCAATTGGAGAATGGCTGGGTAAATTGTGGTATATGAACGTTATGGAATATTATTGTTCTGTAAGAAATGACCAGCAGGATGAATAGAGAGAGGACTGGCAAGACTTAGATGAACTAATGCTAAGTGAAATGAGCAGAACCAGGAGATCATTATATACTTCAACAACGATACTGTATGAAGATGTATTCTGATGGAAGTGGATTTTTTTGACAAAGAGACCTAACTCAGTTTCAATTGATAAATGATGGACAGAAGCAGCTACACCCAAGAAAGAACACTGGGAAATGAATGTAAACTATTTGCATTTTTGTTTTTCTTCCAGGGTTATTTTTACCTTCTGAATCTAATTCTCCCTGTGCAACAAGAGAACTGTTTGGTTCTGCAAACATATATTGTATCTAGGATATACTGCAACATATTTAACATATATAGGACTGCTTGCCATCTAAGGGAGGGGATGGAGGGAGGGAGGGAAAAAATCGGAACAGAAGTGAGTGCAAGGAATAATGTTGTAAAAAATTACCCTGGCATGGGTTCTGTCAATAAAAAGTTATTATAAAATAAATAAATAAATAAAATTTTAAAAAAAGAAAAAAAAAGAAAATGTTGCACTGAGTGCAAAAAAGTGTTGTTTTCTGTAAGCTACTATTATAGAATCATGACTATCACCTGAAAAATTAGCAACCCATCAAATCAGGATCAAGGTAAAGCTTGAAGTAAATCTATATCTTATTTCCTACTGCACAGCTAAGAATATATAACAATATCTACTAAATATATATAATGTCACATACACAGAACAAAGCTGCAGATGAAATCGGCATAAGCTCTTATTAGAACTTAAAAGACAAAGAAAAAGGTCTTAAAAGGACAGAAATTCATTGACTTTCTGGGAAGAGCAAATAATAGTGACTGAAATACAACATTAGCAACAGATAATGGTCATTTCTGCTGAATTGAAAAAGCCTTGCATTCCAAATCAAAGCTATAAAAAGCTTGTGGTGTGCCTGGCATTTTCCTCTTACATTATATTTCATTGTTTATCTAATTTTTTTTTAAAAAATCAAAACATTTTCTTATTCAAAGCATCTACTATGAAAAGAAAAATCTGAATTCTAAACAAAGAAGTTAAGAGCCATATTCCATCTAACATTCCTCCATTTGCAATTCATCTTGGTAATAGAGACAGAACCTGGGTAAATGCATATAGGAGTTGAAGCAGGAGATTTCTCTTGCTCAATGCATAATTCATGTGCTCCGCCTGCAAAGTGTGTAAAATGAGAATTTCACACCGCAGCATGAGCCACGGAGCTGCAGAGAAAAGGCAGATGAAATCATATTTTACTGTGCGAATTTTATTTCTTACCCCACCAATGTTTATATAAAACCATCATTGACAAACCAAACGCATTGACAGATCACCCACTGTTTCTATTGTGTTAGCACTTGAAAAGAGATCAGGCAGAAAGATAAGACAATTTGTTTTTGTATTTTTTTTTAAAAATATGGGATTAGGTTTTTAACAGCTCAGTGACTGTATTAAACTTGTGTAAGGGCAGTGGGAAGTGCTCCTAAAATCTCAGCAAAAAAGATCTGGCTATCAACATATCTTTCTCAAATCTGCATTTTGTTTGTATAGTATTCAATTACACCTTTGAATACTTCCAAGAATCCAGATTTTTTTAATGGAATAGAAAGGCACAGTTTTAAAATATCAAATTCTCTGCTTAAGACATGACAAGTTACTGAAAATGGGGAAGAAACAGATCTCTCAAGTAGCCATTAAGTTTCAAATAGGAACACACACCAAAAAATGTGCATTACACCTGTAAAGATTTTTGCCTATTCTCAACACTCATTTTCTAAAATGAATTATTCTAAAATAAAATTGGCAAGAAAGATACATAGATACGGCATGACAGGAAGCTAATGTAATTCACATGAAGATATAAAAAAGTTTTTAATCTTAAAGTTACAAAATGGGATAAATATTATGCAAAGTTCACTAAAACAAAAGTCAACAGTGAAATCCAAGACACAGTTCAATGCTATAGTGCTATAAGGCAAGATATTTGAAGAATTCATAGGGCAAATATTTGCACGAAATATTTTCAATTAGAGTTGTCAAGGCAACCTATTGATTCTCAAGCCTCTATGCAAAGTATGTACAGCTGATAAAATTAACATTAAATTTAAAACAAGAATGCACTAGGAACTCCAAAGCAATTCTCATTTGATTAAATTCAGTAAAAACTCAACTACTGTGTATTTACTTTACAGAATGACTTTAAATAGTTTACATCAAAATCTAAAGTCTTCAAAATCGACAAATTTCACATCACTGTCAAAAAATTAACCCTTTTAAAAAACTATTTCTTAAACAATCAAAATATGTCTAAATAAAGTTTCCTTGGGAAATTTTCCTAATCTTTCTGTATTAGTACACCACTCACAGAATTAATGTGCTTTAATCTATGATATTTTCCATTTGTCAGATCTTTATGACATATTTTAGTTAGCTATCTAAAATCTGTGTATTAAAATCTTATTCAGGAAGAAACACCAAATACAGGACCAATTTCCTTGTATGCATCTTCAACTGGGTTAACATAATGACATATATACAATAGGTCTCTTCAATCTGTGGTGACAATAACAACAGACAATCACACCTATAACATTGCCATGCATTCAGATGCCATTTAATTATTTTGATAATTAGAAGATAAATTACTGTTAAATTTCAACCATACCACTGTGAATTGTTATTTTTAGGATCCTATGAATGTCAATAATAATACAAGTTTTTAAAAGATCTGTATGTGAAATACTTCTTGTAACTAGAAAAATACATTATTTCACATTGATGGTTTTAGTTCTGCATAAAACAACAAGCATAATGTAGGATTCGTATGAAAATGTCCTGTCCTGGACACTGAGAAACATGTAAAATAAGGAATAAAAGTCTTTTCATAAGAAATTCATTATTATTGTTTAATCAGTATTATCTGTAGCAGTGGTGTCAAATCAAATGGAAATGGGGGCCACTGAGTCATAAATAAGGATCTCTAGGCACTGTATCCTGGCTTAATTTTAAAATGTAATATTACATAATTTATTTTATTTTTATTTGTTTTATTAAATATTACCCAAATTATATTTTAATATAGCTTGGGAAGCCCTCGGAAATGTTTGTCAGCTGTATTTGACAACTCTGATTTAAAGCATCAGTGGATGGTACTTTAATTATTATTACTTTGTTAAGATATTTTGCATATAGTCAAAATATTATATTATACTTAAATATGTAACTAAAGAACTAACATGAAGATGGGTACCATTTCTAGCAAAGGAAAGCTTTTTTAAAAGACATTCATTTAAACCTAACCTTCACCATCTGTTCTGTTCATAATTTTAACTAAGAATAAAATATAATTATAACAGGAGATAGCAGATAAAGTGATATAAATGTGAATCTCTTCTTGCCATCAGTGATTTTTCTGCTGACCCTTTTACAGAGGAAAGCATTTTAATTATTATGAAAATTTTTCATAATGAATTAATATATTCAAAATCCTTTAAAAAGAATATAGCATCATTCATACACATTTTTTACTTTTTCAATTAAATCATATTCTCTAAGTAAAATACAAAAATTACCAATCAACAAACTTATTAAAGACTTAATATGTGCAAAACACTGTGTGATATATGTGGGATAAAAAGATAGATGAACAGTCTCTGCACTCAAAGAAATAATATATTATCAAGCATGTATGCCATGCATGTGTGTATAAATAAATAAATATAAATTTTATGTATCATATATAATGTAGATATACACATATATACATGTTTATTTTATCCATATGCACTATGTGGATTAGTGTGCATTGTGTGTAAATATTTAGTAATTGCAGGGGACAGAAAGAAGGTGAAAGCACCAAAACTGGAAAAACCAAGAAAGACATCATAAAGAAAGTGATGCTTGAGTTGAGATTTGGAGGAAATCAGGAATTCTAGAATATGGAGGTTAGAAGAGAGTGAATTCCAGGGTTGGGGGACAATCTATGCAAGACACAGAGACGGATGATGGTACATCATGAAAGAGAAAGAAAGCAGATTATGTCTATAAACAGTACAACAATTTAGTCCTCTACTTCTACTCATGTGCTAACTAGAACTAGAGGATTTCACATATAACCAAAATGTTAAGTCTACTTCAATTAATGCTAATTTAATTTAAACTTGGCCTTCATTGAACTAAGGCAACCTTTTTACTCAATAAGTGACTCTCTCTCTTCCCACATAGATTTTTTTTTCCCGTCTAACTTAAACCTTTTTTTCCTCTCTCCTTAAACCTTCCACATTTACCACTATCTTCACTATTTTCTCTGAAGACTTCATCTTATGCTTGGGAAAAAAAACAGAAACTATTCATAGTAAGAGTGTTACCCTGCCATTTATACCTCAAAACTCTGGTTATCATCTCCCATTTTTCCCATTACCCAAATCTCTGATAATGATGTGGACTCGTCCTCATCAAGACCAACACTCCAATATGTGGTCTTAATCCCATCCTCTTTTTTTCTAGTGGATTGCTGGAGTCCATCTTTCTTCTCTCTCCAATCTTTAATTTCTTCCTATCTACTGTTTTCTTCTTTATTGTATACCAATATGCTTCAATCCCTCACATTCTTAAAAAGATCCTCAGTAGATCCTACCAAAGGAATTCTGAGTGTCACAGAATTGGTGCTTTCAAATTGTGGTATTAGGAAAGACTTGTGAGATTTCTTCAGACAGAAAGGAGATCAAATTGGTCAGTAAAGAAATTAAGATTATTCACTGGAAAGTCAAAAACTGAAACTTAAATATTTTGGCCACGTGATGAGAAAACAGGACTCACTGAAAAAGACCTGATGTTGGGAAAGATGAAAGGCACAAGAAGAAAGCGAAAACTGAGGATGAGATGGATAGTGTCCTAGAAGCAATGAACATAAACTTGGATATATTTGGGCAAGTTAGAAGGGCATGCCAGGGTCCAAGAAGTCATGAAGAGTTGGAAAGAACAACAACAAAGTTACTGAACTTCCCATTAATAGTCAAACTTCTTGAAAAAGCTATGCACATTCATATTCTCACCTTCAAAACCTGTCTTCTGACCTATCACATAAGTAAAACTCTCTCCAAAGCTACCAATCACTTAACTAATCAATTATTGAGAATTTATTAAGCAATAACAATGTACCAAGCACCTGTTATGTTATGAGGATACAAAGAAAACACAAAATGATGCCTGCCCAAGAAACTTACACTCTAATGATCTCAAGCCTTGATGAAAAGGATAGTTTTTTTTTTCTGTATTCATCATTATTGATTTTTCTGCAGCATTTAACTCTTGCTAAATACCTTCTCCTCAAATAATCTCTCTTCTATTTTTTTTTAAGTGGTATTACTTTATCCTGGTTCTCTTCTAACTTATCTGTTCCTTCTCAGTTTCCATAGCTTGATCATCACCTATAGCACATTATCTGTGAGTATGTCCCAAGGCTGTATCCTGGGCCCTCTTCTCTTTTCTCTGTACATATATTTTATTTAGTGACTCAACTCCTACGGGCTTAACTATCACTTCTATGTAGGTAACTCCCAGATCCTTATTTCTACCATCATCTCTTTCCAACTGGATGTCCTATAGAGATTTCAAAGTTAATATATGGCAAAAGAAAATTCATGAGTCTTTCTCAATCTCAAATCTCACTCTCTTATGAATTTCCCTATTTCTATCAAAGACACTACTATTCTTCTAACCTCCCAGGTTCTTAAAACAAGTATTAACTTTAACTCTTAATTTCCTTTGATCTCATATATTCAACAGTTGTCACATCTACCTGTATTAACATTTCTCAAATCTGACCCTTTTTTTGCAATTCACATTTATTACCTAATGATGTGCTCTATGGTATGGGGTTGGTCACCTGTTGGGAGCCACAATCTCTAAGATGATTGGCAAAGCCTAGCACTGAGATCAAATGTACACAGCACTCATGCAGGAACAACATTTCCTTCTATGATTCTCATTAGTGGACTACTATTTCCTATATTATTTATAATTGGCTTGATTACAGCACTAAAACGTTATCTAAAAAAATCTGATGAGGGGAATTTGGGCAAATTAACTAGAAATGATTCCACATGCATATTCTGTCCTAATAAAACTAATCTCTCACTGAGACAAATTGATAGAGAAGAGAACACCACGAAAAGCATTGTCACTACTGGAAAGAATCCAAAGGTCCAAAAAATAATAATGTTTACCAACTTAGACTCAGAAAAGACCAGTATATCTAGGAACCAAAAGATGGTTAAAGTACAACTAGGAATTGCCCTAAATGCCTATGTATATGGTTTCAAGTCAGGAATCAAACAATCCATAGAATTGACAAAGAAGACATAAGTAAATAACAAAATTCACTGACATTTAACCTTGTATAACATTTACCTTTCATTATTGGCTTTGTATAATGTAATCAATAATTAACACTTAACCATAAAAAAATTACTGAAATATTAAATGTCAAATGTAGCAACATTTAGTCATTAAGTCAGACACATGTCTGAAGACTATGTTGACCTAAAGAAAAGTATATGACCATGATATAGTATAAAATAAAGCCTGAAGGAGTCTGAGAGAAGTGGGAGTATCACTTCCATTAGTTCCTTACTCAAACTACTCCACAACTCCTGTCTTCCTTTGATGCCGACCCTATTCCTCCTGCTCAGCCCCCTGAACCCCCTGCAGAGGCTGGACCCCTGCAGTCACCAAATGATAGCAGGCACCAAAAGTTGGGATTTGGTCATGTAAAGAATTCACAATGGCCATTCTCTTTGGCAAAGGTATATTTATTTAGGGAAAGAAGTTAACATCCAAAATGAAGGTATACAATAGACACCAGGAAGGGTAAATATGAAATAGTGTGGGAGAGCATATGAAAGACAAGTTCCTCAGTGGAACGCAAATTACCATGAGGTTGGGCATGCCCTTAGCTGGAAGGCTAAATATAGAAAGGGACCTAAGAAATTAGTTAGCTGTAAGGAGAAGTGAGAAGCATAATGGACTTGGGGGAGATACAAGATGGCAATGGGGAAGGGGAAAGACACTATGAGGCAGAGAGCCGGATTGACCCAAATAAGGCAGAAGCCTTTAGATGGGCTAAGTAGACTTTATAAGGAAATTTTAACCCCAAGGACATAACTGGGATTTCTGGCAGGGCACAGCAAAGTGAGACTGCTCGAGACTTCTCCAGTGGGTCTCAGGGGTTTGGCATAACTTGATTTTCAGCCTAGATGACCTCCCCAGAGGATGAGACCATGTAGCTAAACTGATCCTTATCACAGTCTTCTCCCTGCCTGCCCCAGGGATCAATTTTTTTTAGTTCTTCTCTGTCAAAAACACCATTCAGGACCTCATCACCTATCAACTAGATTACTGCAATGACCTAACTGATCTCCCTGATTCAAAAGTTCTTCCCATTACACATAGCTACCAAAATGATTTTCCTAAAGCATAACCAAGTCATTATTCCTCTGCTCAAAACATTTCAATGTCTTTCTATTAATTCAAAGATAAAAATAACTTCAATAATGGTCCCAAAATTTCTTCCTGCTTTTAGTACATATATATATATTAATCTCCTTCCTGTTTTCTACAGTTCAGATAGACTTCCCATCTTGCCATTCTTCATATATGATACTACATCTCTCATTTACATGTATATGTTTTGGTTATCCTCTATTTTTTGAGCAATCCAACTCATCTCCATTCTATTTCCCTTAATATTTAGGTCCAAATGCCTTTTCTGCATGAAGCTGCTCTTGATCTCTCCTGCAGCTGTTTTTCTCTCCTAAAACTATATTGTTTTCCATAACTCTTTATATAATTGTGTGTGTGTGTGTGTGTGTGTGTGTGTGTGTGTGTGTGTGTGTGTATCATACTATATCTCCATACAGAATGTAAGCAATTTGAGGGCAGGAGATGTTTCATTTTTTTTCTTTTTGTCTCTAATGAGTCAACAGGCATTTATTAAGTGCCTATTATATACCAGACATTGTGCTAACTGCTGAGAATACAAAAAGAAATAAAAGAGTGTTCCCAGCTTTAAGGAGCTTAAATTCTAAAGTGCTCCCACTTTAGACAAGTAACAACATGACAAGTAAACAAATATTTACAAATAAGATATACTTTCAATATAAATAAGAAATTAATTTAACAAAGAAAAGGCACTAGAATTAGGATGAGTTGGGAAAGGCTTCTTGATATTTATCTAAATTTATTATCTCTTTTAATATGTTATTTCATTTAATCCTTACAATATTATATATGAGGTGAGGATGGGCAACATTAATTCTATATAGGAAGCTGATTTAAATAGCCAAAAAAATCACACCTCCTATCTCAGAAGATCATGAACTGAATTAAGAATTTTTAAATAAATCAATAAAGTCACTGAAACTTTGAGAAATGCTCTACAATCCCATATTCATGCTCATTTCCCCTGAATACACAGTCTTAGAAGTAAATAGAATATGTAGGAATGAGAGAAAAGGATGTGGGAAGTTTGGAGATTGCAAAGCAATAAATTTTCTATACTTTTTACCATAGTAAGATAAGAAAAAAGTGTCAAACTTTTGCCTTCATTGTTAATATTTAGAGCAGAAGTCATTATGCACAATAACAAGTTTCTTCCTTTTGACAAATGTCCAACAAATTCTTCTAAACAGAAATATGGTAAAAGTAATGTATGTAAAAGTAAATATGGTAAAAGAAATATGGTAAAGTCCAAATCTCTTGTAGAGAACATATCAAGCATTAGTAATTTCTCCAAATAAATGAGAGGGAAGAGGACTTAGAGAAAGGAAGAAATTGCACTCATCAGTGAGATTTTTAAATAAGTTTTATTTAGTTTTAAATGGACAAAAAAAGATGCTCATAAAATAGGGGAAATATTTTTATAAGCATATTACAAGGATATACCAATCAATTAACAAGTATTTATTAAGTACAATCTGGTATGGCTTCCTAAAGCCTTGCTTTATGTAACAGCTTGGATTATTTTACAATGACTTTCTACATTTAGAGTTAATTGAACACAAGATCATCATAGTTATATAGGAATTCTGTAGGCTTGAATCTTAATAATTTTTGTTCAATAATTTTTTTGAGGCATAAATTAGACTGAGATACAAAAAGGTAAAGGATAAACTTAGCACACTAACTTCTTTTGTATCCCTTTACCTAGCATTACCATCACAAACTCCATTGCCAAAGTTAATTTGCCACGAACCACATCTCTTCACTCTAATCTCTCTAGACATTCTCTTTGCCTTCCCCAATAAAGACTAACAGAATTTGAACATTAAACACCAAGGAATAACTTATATATAGTTCACAGATCCTATAAAAAGCAACTCGAGAAAAATTCTATATTCTATATGCTAGAAAATATGAACCCATAGTCAACAAAACCATTTAAGAAAACTCAATTAATGCATTTAACATTCCACTATTTTATTACTGTCAACTCATCATTTCCCAAACAATGGTTTCTTGGTATAAGCAGCATTTAATGTTAATTAGAGCATTTACAATAACCTTTTAAATATTTAACTTTTTGGTAATTTGCTATGAAGACAATGAGATGATAATAAATTGAAAGTTGGTGTCCTAATGATCTTTAATACACAGATAAATTCATAGACTTTTCTCAATTAATAGCATTTCTCAAAGTTTCGGTGACTTTATTGATGTATTTTAAAATTCTTAATAAATGTTTATTTATTTTAACTCTGAAAATGAACAATCTAAAAAGTAATGAATATAAGAATTCTTAACTGTCCAATTCAAATTACAAATTGTAGTCTAAATTTGCAATTGCACTATATACAAAAATATATAAAATGAAATGCTATGACAAATAAAAAAAAGTAAGGAAATGCCTGTATTCTGTAAGGAATAACTACATAAAGAAAGGCAGTTGCTTGCTTTGATGAACTCTTTTACCCATTGTTGTCATTCAGTCTACTAAAAAATTTCCAAAAATTCCTCATTTCTACCTCTTTAGTCCATCTAAAAAGAAAAGTTAGTTAGGTGGGCTTATGAGGAGAGCAAAATGCAAAAGAAGTCACAGGTATAAATATGCTTTTCTGACCACAAACATGGTTTATTACATAATACAGGTTCCTATATAGTTCATGAAAGATCAGACCAAAAGTTAACTCAAATTTTAAAGTTTTCCATTAGTTTTAAAATACAAATGCAATGATCCTTAAGAAAATGATTTGTTAGAATATTAAAGTCCAAAAATAAATATACCCTATATCAAAAATCTCACCTTACTGGGTTTTCTTGATTCATATTCACTTTCTGTGTCTGATTCAGAGTCTGAAGAGCTTTCCTCTATTGAACTAGATTCAGAATCGGAAGAATCAGATGATTTCAATTTGGCATTTGTCTTCTCATCAGCATCAGAATCACTGTAAAACAATATGTACCATGTTTGTCATTATTTATAGATAAACATGTTTGTAAAATATTCCAAATGAAAACATGAAAAGAAACAACTGGATTATCTGTTTCATGAATTTACGATGCATAAAAATTGTAAAGAACCTTTACTAAATAAGAATATCATAACTTGTTCTCTTTAGTATATGAAAAGATATTTCAAGGGGGCTCAAAAATCCAGAATGTATTAATGGAAAGATAAAGATGGCATTATCTATCACTAGGAAAATCATTATCTATAAACTCATCAATTACATTAAAAGTCACATGTACTTCAAATAGGATAGCTAGAAAAGGTCATAAAATAACACTAAACAATGTCATCAATAACAGTGCAAAAATAATTAATGGCTACTGAAACTAAATTTACCTGAGTTTATCAGAAAAACATTTACTGTATCATCTGTAATAACTTAAATCTTTAGATTTTGATTTGGAAATGATGAATTTTAACATCAGTCATTGTTTAAATTTAAGCATATTTATATAACATGTATATATGCACACATATACATATATACACAGAGAGAGACATGTTTATATACGTTGCTTATGTGTGATTTTAAAAGAAATTCTAAAATGCAAAGACACAACAAACACAAAATATATGACTAGATCTTGGCCCAACCAGACTGATTTCTCACATACTATAGGTTGGTTGGCTGCTGTCCTTCATTCTCTTAAGAGGACCAAAATGACATCACTATGTTAGAGTCAGGTACAATGTGTCTGATGTGGCAACAATAGTCCCTATGAACATTTGGGGTTGCTTCTCTTACTCTGTGCATCTCACGTTTCTTTTGGGTTGATTCAATTCTGCTCTGTGCATAGAGTACAGCACCTCTAGTCCCTAATCAGCAATGTTTAAGCCAAAGCATTTGACAATGAGGTCTAAAAAGGTCATATGAAGAGGCATTCATGAATTCCAAGGTATTTTGTCTCTTCCTTCTAGCATAAGAGATTTACTTTACTAATGAAATATTTAGGCTTTATATGCCTAAATTTAATTACAGAAAGATTTTTATGAAGAATGAAAACTATATGGCACCTTTAAAAATAATTCTGAAAGACAACTTAGTTTTTCAAAATTTTTCAGCACTATATTTTTCACAAGGAGAAAGAAAAGCTCAAAAATTACAAGAAATGCACAAAAACAAATTTGGAAAGGAAATCAATTCTTTCCTACAACTGATTCTGTGGAGCAAATATAATTATTTTTTCCTTTAATAGAACCATGGTACAATGGCAGAGGGATGTACAATTTATCTAGGAAGGCTGAGATATGTATATACATTTTGGTCAAAGAAAGAAAAAATTTGAATTCCTTATGTTTAGGGGCATATATAAAAAATCAATAATTTGCAAAATTTCCTTATTTATATATCCTAATATTTTAAACAAAAATTTCTTCTAGTAAGATAAACCTTTTTTTCCAGATTAAAACATACCCGAAAAGAATAGGTTATTTTTGTGGAAAATAATTCATATATATTTATGAACATTCAAAAAATATTCAAAAGCACTTAAAATATTATATAGTGCTACAAAAATGTAAACATATATAACACTAAAAAAAAAGTATATAAAATAATTTTTACTTCTGAAATTTTACCACTCATAGCTATAATCTATCTTCTACTACTACTAAAATAACCAAAAAGAAAATTTTCTAATAAGAGAAAGCTATTAAGAGCAGAATATTACTCCTTTGTTTCAACAAGTGAATGGTTTTTAACTTCTTTAAGAAAAGACTTTCATAGAAAAAGTAGTATTTTATTATGTATCACTCAATTTTGATGGGTAATTATTGTTTACCTTACTGCTTAGAATTTCAGATGTTAATCTAATGAAAAGAATTTACTGGTAACTAGCTTTTTAACTTTGCAATGATGAAAAGCCTGTATTAATTTAACCTACAGATTTCATTTGTTCTGAACAGGAAAAACAATATAAATCACTTTTAAAATCATTAAATCCTGACTTAAATTAATAAAGTCATAATTAGGGCATTATGCTGTGTTTGTTATGGAAGTGGCAGGGCGAGCTGCTTTAATTACTGTCTGTAATAAAAGGAGCAGAGTGCGTACTGCGCCCCAATCAGCGCTGTCAGCCACGACTGAGCTGAGCTGCAAACTCATCAAGTGAGCTGGCAGCAGAGTAAAGGGTGATCATGTCTGCTGAGGCCACTTGCTGACAGCAGTGGAGGAAACAGATTTATACAATCCAAGGGATTAGCCCCAATTACTCAAAATTTTAATGATACTTTAACACATGATAATGTTGTTGATAATGGGCAATCTTAAAAAGCACTAACACTTAAATATCTTCTGACCGTCTCCCTTCACAGCCCCTGACTCGAATATTTGGATCATAATCTTTTTAATATAACATTATTTAGAAAAATCAATTGTCTTAGTTACATAATGGCAAAGTGTTGAAGGATTTAATTTTAGCCCTCAGCAAAATTGCTGCAAAAGGTAATTAAGTGTTTCACACCTACTGCTTGATCACTTAACTCAGCCTCCCAAGGTTATACCAATTTTCCAAAAGCAACCCCCAAGATTTGTTCAAGTTAAATATGAAATCTAAGCATTATGGCAGTTTAAATATGGTCTAGTACTATCTTACCTTAATTCAAACAAATGTAACAACCACATTAATTTATTTACTTTCTAAATTATGGGGAAATATTAACCTGGGAAGAATATTGCATACAAGTGCTGAATTTTAAATGTATGATAAAATCTACATTTACCTTTCTTCTGTAATTTTAGATTTGTGCTTGGCCACTTGACTTTTGTTGTCTAAATCTGATTCACTGTCACTCTCATCAGAGGAATATTCATCACTTTCCTCACTACTGCCTTCTTCCTTTTCTTCATCTTCACTTTCACTTCCAGATTCACTCTCTGAGAAGGAAAAAAAAAAGGTATCTTTTATTCCTCTGTAGCCTTCATTTTATAGGTAAGGTAGTAGAGATCTGGTTGTTCACTATAGTAGGCACATGACCCTGGATTCTTGAAGGCCATGTGAAAACAACATTAATAGGACCCAATAGGTCCTACACACCAAGATGGATCAGCTTAGAAAAGGTGAATGGCAGCAACCAGAGTATCCCTTGTCTAAGGACAAGCCTATCTAATTTTGGAAAGGCTCATCACCACATATTGATCCCTGAGGTGGTTGTTTGGGGTTTTGTTTCTAATTCCAACAGCTCATGAAACCATCCACTTCTGAGAAGAGTAAAGGTTCTTAAAAGACCTGTCTGAAAAATCTTGCTCTCTCACTTCTGCTAGTCTTCTATGGTGTCCAAGACTCTCATTACTAGAATTATTCTATTAAATTAAGGTACTATCACTAGATTTCCATGTTAAAAATGAAAGTAGATAATATGAATATGTTTTACATGATTACACATGTATAATCTATATCAGATTGCTTACCAACTAAGAGAGCAGGGATAGCAGAGAAGGGAAGGGATAGAATTTGGAACTCAAAATATAAAAAAGAAAAGTTTAAAACTGTTTTTACATATAATGAGGGGGGAAATAAAATAGTAAAATGCAAGTGGATTATCAGGAAAGGTAACTCAAAAAAAATCAACCATATCATATGAATAAAGTTTAATTTATCAATTACCTAATATTTACGAAGTGCCTATCATATGCAAAACACAGTATCACTGGTTTGACATATGAAGAAAGGCAAAGATTTTATGCATAAAAGGAGAGGCAGGGAAAAAAAGGTCTGTAAGCAAGAGATACTAAAGAAGAAAGCCCTAAGGCTTTAAGAAACCATGGCAAAGGATCCCAGGATAGAAAGTGAAGAAGAGTAAGAAGATTAAAGACCAATTTTATTCACTTTATATTTTATTTAGGCTCAGATGGGTCTTCACAGGTGGTACAAGTGTACAACAATAGTAATTACATAGAGGGAAAAAAATATTTTTCATTATCTACATTTCAAGCCCTGAATATTAAGACTGGGAAGGAATAATACAACTCATCTGATTTATAGGCAAGGAAACCTGAACCCTGAGAGATAAAGTAATATGACCAAGTTTAGACTGTGCTTAGGGACAGAGATTATATACTTTAGAATAATTTAAGTAACTTAATAAATTAAGTAACTTAAGTAAGCATAAAAGACATTTTATAAGGTATAAAAACAGGCATTTCCTATTTCCCAGTGTGCACACATCTGAGGTTCTTGCTATTCTAAGGGTTAATGTCATAAAATGAACATCATGATATAATAAATGACAATCCATACCACTGTCACTGTTGCTGTCAGACGCATCCTCTTCAGATTCTGAATAAAACTTTTCATCAGTTTTCACTTTCTTTGCTTTTCCAGATATTGATGTCCATTCCTTTGCCTGTAAGAAAAAAAATAATACACACACACACACTTATAAAAATGTAATAATCTTCCTTTATTTGGGAATACAACCATGATCACAGAAGCCAGTGCAAAAGGTCTCTAAATGGCTTAAACAGATATTTCAAAAATCCCTGAAGTAAAATCCATGTCCTTACACCCCCAAGCAGATGGTTTATAACCTTAATACAGATGCTGTTAACTTATAGCATCAGTAAACTTATTTTAAACTCTATACAATTCTAATAAGTTTAGCTTATTAGAACCCAGAAGTTGTTAGAAATATACTGATAGGAAGGAGAAACTGTCACTGACAGAGGAGAGAAACATTTTTTAAAATCTACTGGCATATAACAATCTAGAGTCATTAAATGTAGCAGCAAGCAATCCTCCATATCCCAGAAGACCAAGGGTTTACAACCATCATTAAAAACACTAAAAGTTATGTACAAACTAATCATGATCCAAGCTACTGATAAAATATCATATTATGCCTCACATATTTTATTTAAAAAAATAAGAAGCAACCAGATGATGCAACTGATAGAGTCTGAGTTTTTTAATCCAACTTCACCAACTAATCAGGCAAACTCTTAGAATCTCAATTTCTTCATCTTTGAAAAGGAGGTAAACTTCCCTAACAGCTTCAGAAGAGTGGTGTTAAGCATGACATGAAATAATGTGCAACAGGAAGGCCAAAAGAAGTTGTTATATTATTCTGAGAAGGGGTCCATGTTTTTCACCAGACTATCAAAGAAGCTGATACCATTAAAAGGTGAAAAATTCTATCTTTTCGAGAATATATTTTATTTTGATATATTATTTAATCTTGTGCAAAGTTGCAATCATTTGTTCATTTATGTTGTCATCTATGTAATTGTAAAACCAGAGACCAATCCTTAAATTTCAATTCTATCTTATAATTCTATAATTCTCTTATTGTTAAAGTTAACAATACTATAACAATATATATATTGTGTATATTGTAAATAACAAAATAATAAAGTTAAGTACTAGATAGCAGAGCAGAAAGAGTGCCAGATCTGAAGTCAGGAAAATCTGATTTCAAATTCAACTTCAGATACTTATTAGCTGTGTGATTTTGGGCAAATCACTTAACCCTGTTTGCCTCAGTTTCCTTACCTGTAAAATGAGCTACAGAAGAAAATGACAAACCACTCCAGTGTCTTTGTCAAAAAAAACCCAGATGGGCTTACAAAGAGTCAAACAAAACTGAAATGACTAAACAATAACAGTACTGCTGGGTTACTTATGTGGTATATATTAATGTAATCCCTTAAAGTAATTATATACCTTCTGTTTATCAGTACTGCCTTTCCTTTGTGCATACACAAGTTTCTATGCTCCCCCAAAATAAAAAAAATGATAATTTAAAAAAGAATATCAGCAGTTGTCTATAAAACGGTCCACAATTAAATTTAGTCCTATAATAATTTTTCCTCTTTACAGAAAATATAAATGTACATTTTTCTGAAGCCTAAAGAACATTCTCCATGAGTAGTTTTAAGAAAAAATGATATACCTGATTTCTTAAGGCATCTACCTCAAGATGGCTGTTATAATGAATAATTCAAATCAAATTAGATTTTATCTATAAGGCATTCTGAAAGACTTAAATCTTTATAAAAGGGCTTTTTTTTTGCTATTATTATTATTTCTTGGTGCAAAAATCCACCAATAGGAAAAATAAATTACTGTCCCCAAGAAAGAACATTTTGTTATTAGAGTTTTGAGTTGTAAGCTCAGGGCCTAGAAATCTAAAAAATAAGTTAAAAGAACTTTCAATGATCCTCAACAATATGAAAATGCTTATAAAAATGCATTGACCATTGCTGACTCTTTTTATTTGGATACTTAAAGAAAAAAAGTGGTATTATGAAGATTTAGCTAGTTTAAGAGAATGACATAGGTGTGAGCACAAAGTTTAAGAAATACAAAAGTCAGGCCAATTGCAACTAAAAAAGAAAAATCCAGTCAAAACCAACCAAGAGAAAATTTTATTTAAAAGCTTCTCTGGTGTCATAACATAAACAGACTGCATGTATGACATTCGAAAACACTGTACAATTTAAAGCTAGCAATATTCCACAGGTGACTAGTTTTTATGTATATTTTTTATTGTATATTTTTATTTTTATGTATATGTTTTTAAAAACAAAATTCTATATAACTAATAGAATATTACTGTTCTGTAAGAAATGAAGAGCAGGCTGATTTCAAAAAACCCTGGAAAGACTTATATGAACTGATGCTGAGTGAAGTGAACAGAATCAGGAGAACATTGTATACATTAACAGCAAGATTATGTGATAATACATTTAGCTCTTCTCAGCAATATAGTGATCCAAGACAGTTCCAAAAGATTTGGTATGGAAAATGTCATCCTTTTCCAAAGAGAGAACTAAGGAGAGTGAAAGCAGATTAAAGCATACCCTTTTAATCTTTTGTTTTGTTTGCTTTTTCTTTCTTGGGATTTTTCCCTTTTGTTCTGATTTTTCTTTCAAAACATGACTAATATGTGATTATATTTAAAAATTATTGCACTTGTATAATCTATATTAGATTGCTTGATATCTTGGGGAGGGGAAGATAAAGGAGAGAGGGGGAAAATTTGGAATTCAAAATCTTACAAAAACGAATGCTGAAATCTATCTTTACCTGTTTTACTATTGAGTAAAAATATATACCCGCTTATAATAAATCTAGTTAATGTAAAGCCCATTTTCCTTGCTAATATCCATTTCAAATTAATAATATTTTACACTATTAGATCAATGAACATCAAAATGGGAAGACTTTTGAGTTTTATCATACTGAGGCTTCTTAAGGCAAGATTCAATAAGAGGTTTCTGAATCTATAAATGATAATAAAGCTTGGGTACTAACTTTGAAAATTCTAGGGTATTATGCATGCAAAACAGATTTAAAACTCATTTGTTACTGGATGGGGCAAAAAGGGATGAAAGTAGGGAAGGAAATGTCAGGTATTCATCAATATTAGGGTTGCAGAAAAAAAATTAATTTTGTATTCTTACCCTTAAATGTCTTTGTGCTAAGTCAAGAAGTCTGAGAAATGAACAAAGACAAATAACTAAATGGCACTAAATGATAAGACAATTTTGCAAAGAAACAGAAGCCTTGGGGTCTGCTTCTAGCAGTTTTGATCATAAGTATTTACTCAGTATTACAAATGTCAATAAAAAGTCATTAGCAATGAATCTTGGGAGAATAGTCAGTTCCATGAAAAGAAAAGGATGCTCAAAGCAATTTGGTTTCATTGGTCTGGTTTATAACAATGGAAGAAAAACACTGAAATATGAACGTAAGCAAAGTTAAAGTAGGAAAATTCCCCACCAAAAAAATGCAAAAAAAAAAAAAAAAAAATGATGCTGCTAAACAAAATCTGAAACAAAGTAGCATCATTATTGATTATTACCATGAATTGTTACCTTCTAGGGATCAGCTAGTTGACACAGAAGATGGACTGTTAGGTCTGGAGTCAGGAAGACCTGAGGTCAAATGCTGCCTTCCTAGATGCTTGATCCTAGACAAGTCACTTAACTTCAGTTTCCCTCAGTTTCCTTATTTGTAAAATGGGAATAGTAAGAGCACCTACTTGCTAGGGTTGTTGTAAGGATCATATGAAATGATAACTGTAAAATACAGAGTGCCTGGCATATAGTATGGGCTACATGAATGTTGTTATCATCATTGCATACCAGACTACAACAAACAATGTGGGGGGAGAAGGGAGGGGAAGCAGCTACATGGTTCAGGGCTTAGTGTGCTGGGCCCAAAGAGACTCACATCTCTTCCTGAGTTCAAATCTGGCCTCACATGCTGAACAAGCCAATAAACCCTATTTGTTTCAGTTCCTCATCTGCAAGGATGGAGAAGGAAAAGGCAAACCACTCCAGTATCTTTGCTAAGGAAATTCCAAATTGAGACAAGAATGGGACATGACTGAACACAATCCAAACAATCTGGGAAAGAATAATTAAGGTTAGACATATTTCCCACCAAATAAGAGCCAGAAGACAGCTTGGTGCAGTAAATATTAAATTGGCCTGGAGTCAGAAAAGATTGGGTTCAAATTATACCCCAGATATATATTAGCTTTTGGCAAGTTCATCTCTTTATGCTCAGCTCTTTAACAGTGTAAGAGAACATTTTACTCACTAACTTTGGGATTTGGCTCTGAGGACATTCCCTAAATTAGTGAAATTACACAATTAAAAAAAAAATAGAGTTATATGTAGAAGCAGTCTCAGAAAAATACAGGCATAAAGATACATATATGTACATTCATATACAGAGAGATTACATATTCCATGTGAAAAGCATCACAGAGTAAGCATTTGTCAATGCCTTCTGATATCTGGGCATTATTACATAAAAATAATATTCTTAAAGAAATTACTAGTACATAGATAGACTAGAACAACTGTGTTGCAGGAAATGATAAGCATTTGATAACTCTTAACTGAGTGAAAATTTAGAAAATAAAATGTCTTAAGTATGTTAGACAACATCACTATTAATTTCCTAACTACATTAATTTATCTTCAAACAGAATATAAAGAAAGGATTACTTTGGAGTCAGAATTTTTTTCCCCTGGCAACTCAAATTTTAATTGCATTTTGTAACTATTATCTTTCTGGCATGATGATAAAAACAACAACAGAAACAGCAATAAAAACAATCTAGAAATTCAATTAAAGAATACCTAACTCAATTGTATTGCATGAATGACATTGATTTTTATTGCATCATAAGAGATGGCAAATTAAAGGATTTCAGAGAAAAATGGGAAGAACAGCAAGAACTGGTGCAGAGTTAAATAAGCAATACCTGGAAAACAATATACATGATATAAGCCAAATATGATGTAACTATAGTTATTAATCTTGACAAGAGGAAGAGATAATGAAACTCCTCCCTTCTTTTAGTACAGAAGGAAAGGGAAGGTTTACTATGTATTATCAGAGAATGATATTTTACTGGTTGGTTTTGCTGAATTATTACTGTTTGGGCACATAATGAATGATGATGATAGTGATAATTTCTGGAAATGAATACGATATAAAACAGTCACCAATAAAACATTTCTAAATTTTTAAAAAATATAGCTCTTGATTTACACTTACTAAAATGCCTTCTAGAAATTTTCTATAACCTATATGCATAGATACACATCCATACACATATACACACTTAAAAGTAATATGCAGCAGTTGCCTCTGAAAATCTACTCTGATTCCTTTTGATTTTTCCAGTATGATTAAGTGTTAGATTATATCAAAGGAAACAAATTTAAAAGTCTCTAAAGATATATGCCTCCATTGTACAAAATTCTATCTTCCTTTTGACAATAAATACAGGTATTTTTCTTATCTACTCTCACTGACAGAGAGTGTGAAAAACAAGGTTAACTTGCATTCTCAGCAGGTGTAGTCTTCTATAGAGGTCCAGTGGAGAGTTTCTAAAAAGTAAAATATGTTTTCTTAGCCATTCAAATGTTATTTGATTAAAAAAAAAAAAAAAAAAAAGCTTCTCTCGTCTGTTTACTGAAATTATAGCTAAGAAGGCTATTGTGGATGCACTGGAGGGAAGCCACAAAAATCAAAGCAATCTATGAGCAAGGCCAGAGAAGGGGCAAGAGTTGTTGTTTCAGGCCTGAGAACTTCAGTTCTGAAACTTTTGCTAGTAGGGGAGACTTTCAAGTGTTTTGAGAAGAAACATGATAAATAAAATAAATACAAGAAGCTATTTACATAAGTTATTCTTATAATAAATATCCCTCATATTCTAGTAATACTTCTTATATAATATCTGAGAAAAGTGACAAACTTAGGGACAGATTAATTCAGGCTTCCTGAATCCTAAGCCCTTAAAATGACAGAGGGAAATTATTTTTTCTGTTAGTCATTTTAAAAATTTACTAGCTACATATAATTAATTTCTAGTAATAGCTGAAAAGCCTCTGTTTACCCCATTTCCTGCATGAAAATATTGTTGTTGGTTAGGATATCATTCTTTTGACCTTATTAAGGTCAAATGCATGTATTTGTTTTTGCTTTTAAGAAAAAAAGATGGGGATTTATACAGAAGGTCTAACAAAAACAAAATGCATGATGTGAAAGCAACAGAAAAGCACATTAATAATTTCACATTGTGTCCTCTAAGGACATCAGTATATAATATTACCATTGTACATATCCAGGTTTCACTAGGAACATTCCATTCTGTAAAATCATCAGTTGATTAGATGCAGCAGAGAAACTAGAAAAGGGTATATATTTTTACTAAAAGGGCACAAAACAAAATTTAGGAAAATATTGACCTAAAACTTAGAAAACAAGGGGAAAAGATCATGCCAACAAATGTGAAAACCCCAGAAATTCAATTTATACAGTTAAACATACTTTATAAACGTACACTCTTTACAAAAGTCATTGTTTTTCTTCTTGTAAATATAATATACACTGTCAGGGAAATACGTCTTTAGTGTCTTTACACACACACACACACACACACACTCACACTCTCTCTAAAAAATAATAAATCTAATCAAAAATTTCAAAATGAAATATTTTTGGAATACTTAACCAAAATTATTTTTAGAAAGATTAACTTACCGATTCAATCACTTCAACATTTCTGACTGATGGGTCAGGCGCCACCTCTGGCCAATTAGACAACTCCAGGTACCCAGAAGCTTTAATGTTCAGAGTGTGGGATAAGGTCCCAAGCTGGAAATGATCCCTTTCTAATAGCAACAGAGGAAAATATACAATAAACAACACACACTTTATATCACAAAGAGAAATCCTAATCAGGGCTAAAGGTAATTGGCATATTACCTGAAATGTCATGGAATAAATATAAAGTAGGAAACTCTTCATAGGTCAAAAAACTGATTTCAGTCCATAGATTACAATAATCTCCCCCATAATGGTCAATAAAAAAGCTAATCAGTCAATGTGTTTAGAGGTGTTGCTCTGAAATGTAGCTTCTCTAAAAATTACTTTACTGTGAATATTAAGAATGACAGCATGGTTAAACAATCCATATACATGTCTTGGCACAAACACATCCAGAATTTTAATAGTTTGTTATTTTCTGTTTTGTTTTTGTTTTTACAATATTGAACTCTTTTTTTGCCACCTAAAGCAAACTGAATATTAAATAATAAATAATATGAAAATTGAGGTAGATAAGAATTTGTTTCTAAGTAAGGTGATCACTTAGTTGATAAGATATTTATTGCTGCTTTTAAAAATCAAGGGGAAATATGTAAACTTCTTTTTTCTCTAAAAAAGAGAATCAAATCTGAAGGTTATTACTTTTAAAAAATAATTTTTATTTGAAATGCTATTACATAATCACTAATATCTCACTTAAGGGAAATCATTTTATTTAAATAATAAAGACATCTAATTAAACATAAGTGAATCCCATATAAAAGCCTACAATTTTTTCTAGTATTTAAACTAAATGCAAAACATATCTGATTAAAAGTCAAATCAGTGTTTTCAGAATCATTTAGATCTAATATATATAACACACACAAACCTAAAATAGTGTGACTATGAAACTTGCCCTAAAGGCAGGTGAGTGGAAAACATATTATCCTTAAATATTTTCATGATAATCATTTATATTTGCTAAGTGACATTCTTAAGTACATTAGAAATAGAACATAATGCCATATTTCTTTATAAAATATAGGTTTTGTAATTATTCTGAAAAGCATACCTTTAAAAGGAGATTCAAGCAATGGGGCAGGCTTTTGTGCCAAAAATATTTTTTTGGCATATTTGCTTAAGGCTCCGCTCTTCTCATTCGGAACAATAAGCTGCCTAATAAATCTTGTACGGTCTCTGATGTCGTAGTTTTGGTCATACTTGCCGAGATTTAATATGTATTGGGTAAGCAATTTTGTCTGTTAGGAAAAAAAAGAGAACAAGAAAGAATACAGTTATTTATGATTATTGATAACTCTGGATAAACATATTTAAAGAGGTAATAAAAATGAATGGTTATGTCAAACAAATGTTGTTCCATAGGGAATATGCATTTCTAACACTGCAAATGGAATTTTGAAGCCAAAGCACATGTCCTCCTCTGTATTGGGGAGGTGAATGCTGAGTACTGAGAAGCAGCCATGTGCTAGATTATTAAACTGCTGAAGTGGAAAGAAAGGCATCATTAAAAAAATAATCATATATGGCAAACCCGCTGAAGGGTCTACGTGAGGATAATGAATGTGGAAATACAACTAAAAACATGGCACTCAAAACTTAATCGGAAAAATATGCAGGACATCAAAACATCAGAGGGTATTAGGGGGCTGGCAAACCGCTTCTGCTGAGGTGTGTTTTATGAAGAGATACTGTCCCTGGCATAAGCAGTGTCTGCACTCTGACTGCACTCAGTTACTTTACCCTGAATTATGACCCATTAAAGCAGACACATGAATCACTGAACTGGATTACTGCAAATTATTTGCAGTGCATTTAGCTGTTACTTTTTCATAAAAGCAAGCTGCTGATGCCCTCTAAAAACTAGGATAAAAGACTTCTTCCATTTTTTTTTCCATGCTGCTTATAGCCTCCAATAATATTGGTCATTTATTTATCTAGGTAAGGAAACAACATATATTATAGCAGTTTTCATACCATAATAAGATTTCCTAATTCAATTCCTGAGTATACGATATTAATACACATTGAGATAATTTTAATAATAATAATTAAAAGTGAATTTTAACAAAATTTTAACAAAAAAGAACACTAGGTACTTGTATTCAAAATTTTGGCTCTTTTGTTTTTAAAAAATGCCTTTAATCTACTGTGCAGATATAAAATTGTAAACTTAAAAGTTAAATGTTACATATGTTATATGTGTAAAAATATGAAGTAATCTCTATAAGCAGTTAATTGTATGTATATATACATGTATATATATATATATGTATAAATGTATATCTACCATATACATGAGGATACTTCACAAGCATAAGAACACCATCAAAAAACAAACAAAAACAAACAAACACACAAATTCCTAAAAACCCAAGCTATCTGTATACTTTAGCAAAATTGAAAACACTACAGACAGTTATTTGAAGGTATTAATCTAGTAAAAGCATTTTTCCATATTGAAACAGTTTTTTTGGTAATATAGTACTCAAAATACCTTGAGTTTCATTAATACAAAAGAACAACTATAACATCAATACTCTTCCATATAAAATATGATTATCCATAATTGTTGATATAACAATAAATGTGAATTAATATTGACAAAGCTCCATATGAAAACAAGCTTATGATTTGTCATTTTAATAGAATAGACAAATAGAAATTTGTCACTTTAAAAGAAGTAATACATACACCATATGTAAGAGCCACATGGTTTTCATCCTGTTTTGCTAATGCTTACTAATGATTGGCAAATTAGCCAACTATTCACAAAATAGTGTTTTTGAGAGTACCAGAGTTATCAATGAGGCTAGTGAATATGATCTCCAAAGTTAACTTTTAACACATACTGTTGACAAGAGCTTACAAAACTTACTGAAGACAGTAACTATCTTAAACAAACATAAAAGTCAACATAGACACAATAGACTAATCTGTTATTTTTTGATGGACATTAAATGACAAACTTCAATCTTGACCTATTTTCTCAACAAACAAAATTGAAACAATAAGCAGACTGAATAAGACCAATGGCAACTCATTTTTAAAGGGAACATAAAAGATTTACAAAGCACTTTCCTTAAAAAACTAAGCAAAAGGGTGTCTACAAAGATCTTCAAAGAAATGCCATAATATAAGCAAGGTAAATTTTTATTTAAACGTTTGAATAAATAAGATGTTAAAAATATAAAAATATGGATTCTCAGCAAAATAGTACGTTTTAACCACAAAATGATTACATTAAGAAGGTTCATTCTAAAAATAACACATAAATTAGCTCATTGTATTTTATAAATTTAAAATGAAAAAAGTGCTCTTAATTCCACATAAATTAATCTCCATGATTTTGATTATGATTTCTTTGTTTGTTTGTTTTAAATTAATAAATTAAATTTTGGCAAAAATAGTGAGGTGCATAAAGAAAGGGTTCATAAAACACCTAATACAATGACATTGGAGGAAGGCATCAATATGATTTCTGGGTAATTAGTTCCATGTTCTCAACTGAATTAAAATTGACAGGTAACCCAAAGAGCAATGGTAAAATGCAAAAGAAAATAAGAAGATAAGATGGATAAATGTGTGTATATATGTATATGTACACCTATACATGTATATACACTAATTATTATCAAAGTAACTTCTAGGAAAACTATCGAGGCTACAGTTTATTAACACATAAGAAACATGAATGACTTCCTTTTAAGGACAATAGCTAAAATGAAAGCTATTGGATTGATAGCTTGATTGTTGCAGGACAGGGGAAAAAAATGGATTCAAATACTGCCTTTGGCTGTGTGACCCTGAATCAGTCAAATACCTCTCAATATTAGTGGCAACTCCTTATAACATGCACAGAAAGTGATAACCTGCAAAAGGAAATTTCTCACCAGCTGGCATCTAATATTGAAGAAATCACAAGTTGAGTTCAAATAAAAGGAATAAAAAAAGAGAAGGCAAATTCTTTTTTAGTTGAACATAAAAAAAGTTGTAATAAACATGCATATACACTTAAAAAGACATGAAAATTATTTCTAATAATGACTATTATTAACAATAATGAATAAAAAGATACAATGAAGTTGTGATGAAAATGTTAAATCCACAAAATTGAAAAATGGTGAGAATTCAAATGAGATAGTACAATTATGAGATAATATGCATAATGCACCTTGTAAACATTGAAGAACTATATTTTTAAGAGAGAAACTTAAAAACGTCTCTCAAAAAAAGCAAAACAAGAAGAAACATATAATACACCAACCTTGAGGTTTCTCTATTGTTTAATTTCAAAGTACAATATTTCAACTTCCCAAAATGGAAGAAAAAGTCATATTTGTTTAATTCACCATTTCCTGATACTTGTAACACTATTGTTAGATTACACATATCCATCTAAGTTTCCTCATTGGTTAATCAATTTTTGACAACAGCACCCAAATGTTAAAAAATGGAGGCTGGTGCAGGTTCCTAAAGTCCTCATCATTTGTTTTTGCTAACTAAGCCAATCAATTCTTGAGTGCTTGTTTTAAAATACTATCCAAAATATATAAATGAAATTTTAGGTTTCAGTATATAATCAATGTAATAACATGTGGGTGGTAAATAAGAATATCATGGATAAGTAAAATTTACTATTAATCAAGCAACAATAGTGAATGGCAATTCCACTAGCCAAAATGATTGATATGAGGTTCTCTTATTTTTTATTCTCCAGCTTCCGCTTTGAAAAGTGTGCTAGGTGCTAATGAACTACTATATGTCTAAAGGGCAAGCTGCAAGAAAATGAAAGGAAAAATAGCATACAATATGTCTAAACTACAAAATGGAAAATCAGTCCAGAATAACAGAGTTAACTATGGGGTGCTACAATCCATGTCTTAGGAATGTGACTTTCTCATTTCTAAATTATGTGATAAATTATAAACCAATACAATTATAATACATCATTTCAATCATTTTACATCATTTTAATAATACATCATTTTAAAGTAAAAGATTATTTCTATTTTATTCTAGATTTATCAGAGTGCCAGTGAAGTTTCTTGAGCTGGAGAAGAACATGGGTAGACCAGTGCTTATGAGAAGTCATTTTGGCATATGTGTTGATGATTGCTAGGAGGAGAAATTGTAAGAAAAGGATTAATTAGAATGGTACTGCAATGGTACAGGTAAAGAGTAATAAATCTATGAATAGAAACAAAAATTGAACCCAATGAAGTCAATGAGATTACAGAGAGAAGAAAGCAAACCAAGCCCAGGACAGAGTCCAGTGACATATTTATACTTACTAGATGGAATTTAAATAATAATCACAAAAAAAGAGCCTTAGAAGGAGCAAGCAGAAGAGGAGGAAGAGATTACTTTATGAAGCCAAGAAAGTGGTTTCTAACTGTCAAAAACTCAAGAACGAACGAACGAATGAATAAAAGCATTTATTGAGTGTCACTATATGCAAAACACTATGCTAAGCAAACAGGGATACAATTAGAAGAGTAAGACAGCCCCTGCTCTCAAGAAGTCCACATACAAAGATGTGAAAGATTTCAGCTGAAAGTTAGATGGAAAAGTCATACAGACTTAATGGCAAAGCAAATGGTAATGCCTCTTCTTTAAGATCATTTTCACTGACAAAATCATTCTCATTTCTGATATAGAACCAGTTGCCAGTGCCAAGGACTCTGATGATAAGAATTTCGCTTTCTGGATCTTCAGCAGTTGTGGCTGTAACCCCCATTAGGAACAGTCTCCAAGTTGCATATCCATAGAGATGCTGCATGGCTGAGGACATGGAGTTGGAACAATTGCTCCTTGGGGCTTTGGGTTCAGAAGTCTGGATCATCTCTTTTAGGTTCCAAGGTGGTGGACGTTATTTCATTTTCCTGGAATATGCTGCTTCCTGCCTCTCCCCCTCAGGGTGCCTTGCTACTTTGCAAAGTTTCCCTGTCTGGCCTATATAGGAATGGTGCTTGTTTTTCAGTTGGTGGGGATAGTTGGTCCCTATTTTAGAGGATCTGCTTCTTTGGATGACAATAAGGTTTGGGCTGAAAAATAAGACAGGTAGACTAGGGGGCACTGTCACTTCCAGGGTTCCTATGGTGGCAGCTAGTCAGAGATCCATGTCCAGTCATGTCTTCTGTCAGACTTACCATATCTTTTTGATACTAACTCTTTGATACCTTTTACATTCACGTCCTTCTCTCCATTCTAATAGTGCTAATTTAAATATTTATGTCTCTTTGTCTATACTTGCAGTAGATCCTAATCAGTCTGCTTTTTCTCAGTCTTTCCTCTTATTAATACACTATTGTCAACAAAATTGCCAAAATGACTTTGCCATGGTGGTACTGATGAGAAAAATTTTCCAAAATGATAGCTGAAAGAACTGGGCTGGAAATTTTAAGTGCACATTCTCGTGGTCTTTCTTCTACTAATAGATCAAATCATTTTGAGTGAGTATAAATCTCTTCTGAGAGGCTCTCCATTGTTCCAGAGTTTAATGAAATCAATATGATACGAATCTTCCTTCATATGCACCAGTCCAATCTTGCAACTTTCCTCAATTTTGTATTTTTTAGTGCCATTTTCTACTTCCTATATAGGCCTGAGATAGTGATGACAGAATTCAAAGCTATGGTCACTGACATACTTTTGATAAAAAATGCAGTTTGTTAAAGTCTTTTTTTGAAAACATTTGTAATTTTTCTTCTATTTGTGATCCGCTTCCCATTTTCATCTTGAAGGCTCTCTAGATGATTCTGCTTAGCAAATACTTTGATAATCTTTAAATTTATTTTTCTCTCTCCCCTGTTTCTTTTTAAAGAGATAATATAGTTCATACTATTCATCATGCTTTTTCATAAGAGTTTACAAACAAGTTTTCCATTTAGTATTGATTTTTGCAGCTATAGTTCTTTGGATGTGGCATCTGGTGAGGAGATGGGCATCCAAAATACAATTACTTTTTCTCCCTCTTTTCTGAGAGCATTTCTATAGAAAATTTTGTTCAGAATTTAAATCCTTATTGCTTTTCCCATTTGCCTTCATGAAACTCAATGGTACAAGGAGAAATAAGAAAGGAAAAAAAATCCATCTTGGCTAAAGACCCTATAGCCTTCAATTATAAACATTAATCCTTTAATATTTATAGCAAACTTGGTGTCATCCTCAGCTCCTTTCTATTATTGCCAAGGGCACCAGAAGTACACCTTCCAGTCAGTAGTCTCTATAGCTCCTTCTCATCTATGATTCCTCACTCTCCCTCATTAACTATTCAATCAGTTACCAAGTTCTATCAATTCTACCTTCACAAAAGCTTTCATATATGCCCTTTAATCTTCCCTGACACAACCTCCACCCTAGTATAAGCCTTTATCATCTTACTACTGGACTATTTCAACAGCTGGTTCCATGTTCTCCTATTCCACTCAATTCAACTGTCAAATATATCATCCTCAAGTACAGTTTAGGAAAGGAAGTCAGCCAAGCTCATATCCTCCCCCTCCTTCCCTGTTCAGTAAATTCCAGGATCAAATATAAAATCTACATTTAGTTTTTAAAGCCTTTATTAATCTAATCCTTTTCCATCTCTCCTCTCTTCTTGTTCCTTACACTCCATCAAATACTCTTTAATCAGTCACACTGAACTCCTTGAGGCTCCTCACACATGACAAACAGGCTTTCTCTCATGTCTGGAATTCTCTCCTTCCTCACCTCCATTTCATGGCTTTCCTGGCTTCTTTAATATCCTAGATAAAAGTCTATTTCCACAAGAAGACTTTTCCAAGCCTTATTAATGCTAATGCTTTTTCTCAGTTGTTCATCTATCACATGGCTTTGTGTGTACACACACACACACACACACACACACACACACACACACACACAATATTTGTAATAGTTGTTTTCATGGTCTCCTCCATTAGAGACTGTGAGTTCCTTAAGATAAAGGATTGCAATCTGGGTTTTAATGATCTTTTTTTGCTTACCATTACCTGGCACATGGTAAGGGATTACTAGATGCTCAATGACTAACTGATCTACTACACATAATGAATGTTGTGACAAAGTTGGAAGTTTCTATGTGAACAGCATTTATTTCTCTCTTCTCATAAAACCACAGCCCTAGTTGAGGTCATCATTACTTCTGCGCCATCTACAGAAATACCATTCCAACTGCTCTCCCTATCTCAACTCCCTTCTCATTCCAATCATTCAACAATTCATTGAGTTACAAAGATTCTATTAAACTCAGAAGGGCCATGTGCCACTTTGCCCTATTCAAGGTGCTCCAGTGCCTCTTGATTACTTTGAGGAACAAATTAAAAATCATTTAAAGTTCTTTGTGATCTCAGCCCTTTCTATCCTTCTAGCTGTCTTATGCTTTAGTTGTATAATAACCTTTTCAGCTTAGCTACATGGTCCTACAGGGGTTTTTCAAACATAATTCTTCCTCCCCCAGCTTTGCAGGAGCTGCCCTTCATGCCTATGACACTCTCTAACTTTCACCTCTCTTGTTTCCCTGACTTTTCTTCAAGACTCATCTCTACCCTTTCACCTAGCAATGTTTCTACTGAGCTTATATCCCAAAGAGATCTTAAAGGAGGAAAAGGAACCCACGTGTGGAAAAACATTTGTGGCAGCCCTTTTTGTAGTGGCAAGAAATTGGAAACTGAGTGGATGCCCATCAACTGGAGAATGGCTGAATAAGCTATAGTATAAGAATGTTATGGAATATTATTGTTCTGTAAGAAATCAGGATGGATTTCCAAAAAATAGAATTCAAAACAAAAAAACCAGCAACTAGTGACTTAAATGACATTAAAAGTAACCTTCATAAGAGAACGCATAGATTTTAATAAAACAATTTTCCAGAGCAGACCAAATCTTTAACATTCATACAACTGGTTGAGACATATAGAGATAAAAGTCAGCTAGAATACAGTTTAATTATCTCTGCAAAGTATTTGACAGTGTCCATGCTATTCTTGTGGAGAAGACAGAGAAATATAGGCTAAATAATGGAAAAGTTATATGAATTCAGAACTAGCTGAAAAACTATATCCAAAGGAGTGTTCATTTAATGGTTTTATGTCAACTTGGCAAAAGGACTAGGTCAGTTATACAAAAGATCTGTTCCTGACCCTATTGTGTTTTCTCCTCCCTTAGTCAATTAGTCAATAAACATTTTTAAGCACCTATCATGAACTGGACACTGGCATGGGAGATACAAAAATAAACAGACAGTATCTAACTCTCAAGTCTTCACCCATTATAAATATGATGGGAGAGATAACAAAACAAATATGTTAAAAACAAGCAATGTACAAGATAAATTGGAAATACTTAACAAAAGAGAGGCACTGGAATTGAGAGGTTGAAAAAAAGCTTCCAATAGAAAAGGGAGTTTCAGCTTTATTTGGAAAGAAGCCAGGGAAGCAAAGAGGCAGATAAAGAAAGAGCATTCTAGACATGAGAGACAACCAGAAAAAAGCCTAGAGCCAAAAGATGGAATCCTGGAATAGCCAGGAGGTCAGTGTCACAGGACTAATGGATGTGCTGGGAATTATGGAGTAAGAAGACTAGAAAATTAGAAGGGGGCTAGATTATGAAGGGATTTGAATGCCAAACAGATTGTTTTCCATAGTATCCTGAAAATGATAGGGAATCATTGGAGTTTCTTAAGGAAAGGAGAGCTCCTAAGAGCAGATAGTCTTTTTTTTCTTCCATCTCTAGTGCTTAATACAAAGTGATGTTTTACAAAGTTAACTACTTGATACTCATTCATTCCTATATTAATAATTTTATCAGTAACTTGAATAAAAACATATGTAATTATAAAATTTTCACATAATACCAAGTTAGAATGAATTACTAATATAATGAGTAAAAGAAATAAGAATCAAAACAATCTTAGCTTGAAATATGTAGCCAAATCAATTATAATGAAGTTTAAATAGAATTCAATAAAGATTTATATCTGGATTAAAAATAAATAAATATCCCGAGTATCAGATGGGGCATCTAGAGATTGAAAAATATTTACTCTAAAAAAGGCCTCGGAATTTTAGTGGACTGCAAGCTCAAAATGGGGTAACATTGATTATGGTAAACAAAAAATAATCATAATTGCATGAAAAGAAACATAGTTTCCAGGACTAGGGAGCTGATAGCTGATAATTCTGCTTGCATTCTGACTGTGAGATCCAACACAAGCCATATATGCTTTCAGTTCTCTAAGCAACAAAAACTGTAGGTTGCAGAGACAATGCTGACTTAACCAGAGTGACTTTCTTCATTTGGGAATTGTCATCAGTGAAACCTTTCAGGTTGGTCCAATCCTGATACCCATCATATCAGACATTAGTTAAGATTCAATGAATGCTTTGTATCACTATGAATATATATAATCTTTCTGTACATTGTTCCTATTTACTATTTTTAGACTTGTAAATTATTAGTTTCAAGACAAAACTATTTCTAGTTTTAATGAACATAATTATTTTTAATCCTGTGAGTAGTCTATTGTAACAGTTTGAAAATCAGTGCGCATAAGCACACTTTTAGTAACCAAAAAAGGAAGAAGTCATTATAGTCTCAATGTAACATAATTCCTAGCTTTAAGGACATTATAGTTTGAACATCAAGAAATTTTAAAGTTATAATAATATTTTTATCAGTAGGTAATTAAACTTAGAGGAAGCATAATTATCCATTTTATTTCTCAATTTTAAAAAATGAATCTATTGTATGAAGAAATCACAAAGAAATTTGAAAATGATTAACTTAATTTTATCAACAATAACTTAGGACTTGATAAAATTTAAAATATGGAAACATCTAACCAGTAACAAAAGGTTGGATAGAGTCAGCATAAGCCTTGAACAGGCCAACAAAATCATCCCTAATGCAACCAATGTGACACCCAGGGTAAAGAATAACCCCAACAAACATGAAAGAAATTAGACACCAATTTCCCAAGCACAAGATGCCAAGAATAAAAAATTAAAAAGAGTTGTTTTGATGCTGGATGACCTATGAATGACATAGACAGTTTCTTGGGAATAACAATAACAACAGCAATAATGATGATAGCTAAAATTCTATAGACTTAAATAGTGTTTTAGAAACATTATTTCATTTAAACTTTTCAACAACCATAAGAGGTAGGTGCTAATTCATCCATTTTACAGATGACCAAACTGAGGCAAACAATGTTCAAGCAAATTTGTCACCTATATTATGGAACTAAAATGAATATCTTTCACAAAGTTGGTCAGCATATTTTATTGTTTTTGTTTTTGCTGAGATAATTGGGGTTAAATGACTTGCCCAGGGTCACAAAGCTAGGAAATGTTAAGTGTCTGAGACCAGATTTGAACTCAAGTCCTCCTGAGTTCAGGGCTCTATCCACTGTGCCACCTAGCTGCCCCCAGCATTTTTTATATAAGACTTTACAGTTTCATATTTGACTCTCACAATAACTTTGTATGTTTTGTATGTTATAAATATACTAAATAAGCAGGCCTAATAAGAGCACTAGGTAGGAATTTAGAAGAAAATTTTAGAGTTGGATTTTTATAGTCTTACCTGCTTTGAGTTCGTTAAATATAGTTTGGCTCCTAGATTTAAAATCTGTAGCTTTACAAGATCATCCTCACTAGTGAAGCTTTTAGCCATCTTTCTCAAGACATCAGGAGCAATTTTAGGAACACGTTCACAATTTTCCCCTAGTAGCCAAAGAATACTTGCTCTAGCCACAGGAACCTTAAAAAAAAAAAAAATAGTAATGATATTGTTATAAAAATGAGGCAGACATATTATTCTTTTTTATAGCTTTTTATTTTCAAGATGTATGCATGGGTAATTTTTCAGTATTTACAGTTGCAAAACCTTTTGTTTCAATTTTTCCCCTCCTTCCCCTCACCCCTCCCCCAGATGGCAGGTTGACTAATACATGTCAAATATGTTAAAGTATATGTTAAATACAATATATGTATACATGTCCATACAATTATTTTGCTGTATAAAGAGTCGGACTTTGAAATAGTGTACAATTAACCTGTGAAAGAAATCAAAAATGCAGGTGGACAAAAATAGAGAGATAGAGGGCTCTAAGATCTATCTATGTAGTAGTTCATAGTCATCTCCCAGAGTTCTTTCGCTGGGTGTAGCTGGTTCAATTCATTACTGCTCCATTGGAACTGATTTGGTTCATCTCATTGCTGGAGATGGCCATGTCCATCAGAATTGATCATCATATAGTACTGTTGTTGAAGTATATAATAATCTCCTGGTCCTGCTCATTTTACTTACCATCAGTTCATGTAAGTCTCTCCAGGACTTTCTGAAATCATCCTGCTGGTCATTTCTTACAAAACAATAATATTTCATAGCATTCATATACCACAATTTATTCAACCATTCTCCAATTGATGGGCATTCACTCAGTTTCCAGTTTCTGGTCACTACAAAGAGACCTGCCACAAACATTCTTGCACATACAGGTCCCTTTCCCTTCTTTAAAATCTCTTTGGGATATAAGCCCAGTAGTAACACTGCTGGATCAAAGGATATGCACAGTTTGATAATTTTCTGAGCATAGTTCCAAATCGCTCTCCAGAATGGCTGGATCTATTCACAATTCTACCAACAATGTACCAAGTATCCCAGTTTTCTCACATCCACTTCAATATTCCACATTATCTTTACCTGTCATTCTAGCCAATCTGACAAGTGTGTAGTGGTTGTCTTAATTTGCATTTCTCTGATTAAGAATGACTTGGAGCAACTTTTATATGGCTAGAAATAGTTTCAATTTCTTCATCTGAAAATTATCTGTTCATATCCTTTGACCATTTATCAATTGGCTAATGGCTTGATTTCTTATAAATTAGAGCCAATTTTCTATATATTTTGGAAATGAGACCTTTATCAGAACCTTTGACTATAAAAATATTTCCCAGTTTATTGCTTCCCTTCTAATCTTATCTACATTAGTTTTGTTTGTACAAAAACTTCAATTTGATATAATCCAAATTTTCTATTTTGTGTTCAATAATGATCTCTAGTTCTTCTTTGGTCACAAATTCCTTCTTCTTTCACAGGTCTAATAGATAACCTATCCTGTATTATTCTAATTTATTTATAATCTCATTCTTTAGGCACATTACTCTTAAAATTGATACAGAATTAAGTGTGTTAAATAAGTCTATCTGCTCTAAGAATAAGCTTACATTTTGGTATTACTGCTATTAAACAGTGACTTTTTCAATTCATTTCATAGTGTCTGGTTTGTGGTTCCTATCACCTTTCTTATTATGTATATAAAGATATGTCTGCCTCTCAGAGTATTATAAGTTCAAGTGCTATCTTTCCATTGGGAAATGCAAAGGAATTGATATTGCTTATTAGAAAATATATACATCTATATGCATATCTCTACTTAGCTATAGTGAAAATTAAAGGCCATTCTTCCAACCCTGAACCCCATTAGGCTCTTTATATATTGGCAATTTATTCCCCTCCAATGTAGAAACTGAATTAGGATTCATTTACAGAATTTCAAGGGAAAGAGCACCTCCATTGGGTAGCCTTTGATCTTTGCTTAGAAAAATAATTCAAAGCCATCTTTTTCTTTTATTTGCAATATTATATTATTTGCAATATTATAATTTCTCTTATTTATGTATTTATTTTATTGATTATATAGATATAAATAAATTTCATTTATTTATATATTTTGTTTATTTATTATCATATCTGTTTTATTTATTTATGATATTTATTATACTTAGGGCAATATAGAGACCTTTTTTTCCCCAGTTCAAGGTCTATTTTAAATGGCTTTAGTAAGCTACCTATATTAAATTTAAATTTTGCTACTGCACTGTCCTTAGGGTCAATGACTACGAAGACTTGAGAGAAGAAACTTCCTTATGATGAGGTCTACTTAGACTTTAATAATTAAATCCCAAAGTAAATGTACTCTAAAAGATCACCTTATTGATCAAGATTGATAAAATATAGTACTATGTAGCAAAATTCCAATGTGTATCAATGCATAAACCTAGCTTTAAAGGGTGAATATTATATACTTTATTATGCCAGAACAAAAATATCATTTAAAAAACATGTTTGGGAATATGTTGAATATGAAAGGAAATTGTTATATGAATACCAAATAAAAGTTTCAAATGTCATATGAAATCTACTCATGCAATACAATAAAACTGATAAAATTACTATATACTGAATTCATAAGAGAAAGAGGTTATTTCTAATGTTCCAAAGGCTACACCACATTAAGACCTTACTCCCAATCTATTATTTTAAATTGGGCTAAAGAATAGTAATTGAGTGGTACATTAAATTTTCCAGTATGAAAGCTGTTCAAGTTGCTTGACATAACTCAGGTCTCTCTAAATAAGAATAGAGGGATAGCTTCTTATTTCAGTTACTCTAGATTTATGCTAACTATTTTCTTGAACACTTTAAAAATTAAAATTCTATGACACAGCACCATTTGCAAAGTCCCCCCCAGACCCACTTTGGGTAATTTTCTTCTAAAACTCATCAATCATATTTGTACCTTTTTAAAAGATAACTCCCATCAAAAATAACTTGCATAGGAATCACAGCTATATATTAATATGGGAGAATCCAATCCTTTTTTCTGAGACTACTAAGTTCTAAATAAAAATGAACATTCCAAGCACTCAATGTATCTAAACCATTTACTGAGTAAATAAAAGAAAAATTATGCAAAATAAGATTTAAGTTTAGGATAACCTGCATAACAATGGAGATTAATTAAAGAGCACAATTTAGTGATATTTGGAGGTATTTTAGAATCAAGGTGGCTATATTTCTGCATAAATGGAGAAAATGTTTTCTGCAACAAAGATCAACAACAATTGCAAAATATTTGAACTTTTTTTTTTAGAATAATAAATCTAATGAGCAGCAGAAAAGGATGGACATGATAATTCCCCATAACTACTTTCTATAGGAATTGAAGAATTCTACTATCTTGACAGTTTAAGTCTCTCTATTCTCAACCCACACAGTCCTGAGTATGATATTATCTTCACTATTTTTGTAGAGTTTAAAAGCAGGGGGAAAAAAACAGCAAACAAGAAAAATAGCCACTTTTTATTCTCCACAGTCTTTTCAATCACAGCCTAAGTGGGAACCTTGAACTGGGGGGAAAAAAAACACACACACACACAGGAAATCATACTTTCATTATGTAGCCCTGCTTTGCATTCTCTTCAAAGGCAAACAGGATTGTCTATTACTTTGCCCAGTTCTTTATTCTAAATGCCCTGAGCAAGTGGGTAAGTGCACTTTTCAGACCCTGGATGATCAGGCAGTTTCCGTTGCCATTTTAACCCATTAAGTTGCCAGCAAAAAAGAACAATGATGTCTGAGCAGTTATAGAAAGACATCTAAGAAGATATTAAGGATCATTTTGTAAAAAGCTCAAATTTAAAAGCTATCGTGTTTCAACAATATGCTGATTTCACAACGTAGTACTCTAAAATAAATCTCACCAACAACCATTTTTATTTATTTAAATTTGTGAAAGTAATCTGTAGGCATCTAAACAAACTATAAACAAATAACAAATTAGATCTAATGTTTTTGTGCCCAAACACAAGATACTTTTCAAACAAGTATCTGGAAATACAAAAGTGGCACGGAGAGGAACTAGTGAAACAGGCTATTAGTAAAACACCTGGCAAGAAGTACTCCAAATGCTATTTCAGTGTTACTGAATGGTCTTTTATGCAGTAACACCTTTCAAGGGCTCTTTTATGGTATGAAATCCCTACCTGTGTCATCAAACATTATACGAAATTTTATTTATTTCCTGATGGTGTACTTTTTAATTCCAGAAGAAATATGCTTCAAAGGTAGCACTTAAAACAAATGAAAGATTCTCCAAAAAGATGAAAAATTCAAAATCAGAATATGTAACAAAGTATTATTGATATAAGAATTTTAAATGTTTAAATATAAGATTTTAGCCACAGTATTTTGTCAAGCAAATATTTGTCTAAGAACTGGTCTACAATAATACCTTAAGATTTCTTTCTACAAACTACTTTAAGGAAAAAATGGCAAATGACAAGAAAACAAGATGTTATTAGGGATGTGTCATTTTATTAAATTTTAGTGATGCCTTTTCATTTTACACAAGTAAAAATTCTCCTCTCTCTCCTATAAATCCCAGTCTTCTACCTCCCACTATACCAAGAATCCTCTGTAATCATTATAAAGAATAACAACCAAAGCAAACAAATGTCTAATATTGTGAACACTGCCAAATCAAATGCCTATTCAACATGGAAACCAAATCCTATAATTTACTGAAAAGAAGCATGTTTAAGAATCTATTCTGTGGACTATCGCAGATCATTACAATTCTGTATGCCTCTGAGAGTTATTTTTTTTTAATTTATATTATTATAGTTAATTCTTTCTTCATTTTGCATCAATCTATATCAGTCTTCTCATGTTTCTCTGAATTACTCTACTGATTATGATTCAATAATATTCTATGATAGCCATATACCACAACTTGTATAATCATTCCCAAATTGATAGGTACCCATTTTATTTCTAGGATTGCTAAGAGTATTTTGATACCTTAGGGCATCAGTCTTTCTTGTAGTATATGCCCTATAGTAGAATCTCTAGTTCAAAAAGTAGGTAAGTATATTACAGTGCCTTTTAAAAACAAAATATGGCTCCAATTTGTTTATAGATTTATTCAAAATAAACAAACATTCAAACAAACTGTCCATGGAAGGAGTTCTTAACAATTTTTGTGATGGACCTTTTTGGCAGAATGATAAAGACCCCTTCTTAAATTAAAGTTTTTAAATGCCTAAAATAAAATGCACAGAATTATAGAGGAAACCAATTATAATGAAATAAAGAAGTTTTTTGTTTTTTTTTTCTCATTCAAAGTCAGCAAATTCCTGAAATCCATCTACAGATCTTTTGTGGAACCTTTGTTCCAAGGGGTCATCCTAAGTCTACTTTATCATAATATTTGTTTCAAAAATAGCTGAGACAAAAATGAAACATACCTCAAATACTGGTGTTTTCAAATACATAATTAAAAAACCTTAAAAGCCAACCTAATGTTTTATCAATGAATTAAATTTATGTATATGCCTAATTAACAGAACTTTTCTGGAGGTCTAAGATACAGCATAATATCTTTAATAGTAATGTTTTTGGGTTTTAATAACATTTGGGGGTTTGCTTTTTTGTGGAAGGTTTTTGGACAAGCAATTGGAGTTGACTTATTCAGGGGCACACAATTAGGAAGTATTAAGTGTCTGAAGCCGAATTTGAACTCAGGCCTTCCTGACTCCAAAACTGATTCTCTAACCACTGTATCATTTAGCTTCCCTGTCAGGATAATTTGGGGAAGTTTATTAGGAGTAAAAGAATGAACTGAGATTAGATGGTTCTTCAAAACCTCTATTCAAGAAGTTGGCATGACATTTATTGGATATGGTGAATGTTAGAACAAGTAGGCTTGTATATGGCAAAATACTTTCATATCTACAAATACTCTTTTCTACTGTTTATGGAAAAAGTAGCTACTACCATCACCACTCCCATCAATATCTACTTCTTAATATAAAAAACGACAAGCAATTGCTAATTGATCTTATTTATCTATGTCCATTAATCTTCCTATCATTATTATTATTATTCTAAAACTTGACAACATAGTAAGAATCTATTTTCTTTACCTTATTTTGTATAGAACTTAGAACAATTCCATGTACGTATTTATCTAAATTCATTTTAATTTAAAATGTAGCAGATAAAAGCTAAGGACAACTTCTATTTCTATTAGGGTTTTGAGTAAATATCTTCTGATTATGTAGAAGTAGAGAGAACTTGTGTGGAGATCTTGGACAAACTACAAGAAAATTTAGAAAATAAAAGAAAAATCTAAAAGAAATCATTGGACAGTCTTAGAATTAGATTTTAAATGTTTCAAAAGTATAATATGAAGAAGATATGGCTGAATGTGAGTTTATCTAAAAAAAAATCTAGGGGTAATGCGACACAGCAAGGGGAAACAAGGTACATGATCTTACATGGAATGGAAAGTAACGTTTGGATCAAGGGATGTAATGGTTTTTCTGTACTCAGACAACATCTGAATGACTGCCATATCCAAAGAGTAATGACGAGAATGGTAGAAAGACTTTGAATTATACCTCATATAATGTAAGAATGAGCTGAAGGAATAAAGTATGTAGAGTACATAAGACTTGAGAGAAGATGACAATATTTGAATACTCAATTCAGGAAGAGTAATTAATCAACTTTTGGGTAGCATTAGCAAAATTAAGAGTAACATGTAAAAAGTAAAATAGATACTGGTTTGATAAAAGGAAAAACTTCCTGATAAGGCTGTCTTAATAAGAAATGAGTTGCACTGGGACTAGAATAAAAAATTACGGATTTTGGTACCTGGAGTAAGTGAAAGATTAAAAGGATTCTAAGAACATGAAGACGCTACTTGGGTAGCTACTGTCAGGAAGTAAGTAAAGCAGTACTGAGCTGGGAAAAACCACTGCTCCACAGTGGCTTTCACTTTCATTGTGCCATGGGGTAGCTTTGTATGATCTACAGGTGGCTCAGTGCAATCATTCCAGGGGAAGGGCTACTTACTCAGATTGCAAAACCCAAAACATCACAGTAGCAAATCCTTAAAGGAGGCAGGACATGACAGAGTTGGGGAAGATACTTTAGTGGTATCTCGCACAATCTTGGAATATCACAAAAGCATACAAGACACACAGCAAAAGAACTGGTTCCTGGAATCATAAGGAGTATGCAAAAGCTATGGACTCAGCATGATGGACAAAAGGACAAATTGGAAGGAAAATGTGGCCTCCAAGTTGCACTGATGGAAATATTATTTTGTAAAAAAAGATTTGTATAGGAAATTATAAGAGCATAAGAACCAAGAGTAATAATTTCTGTAAACAAACAGACACAAAATTATTTCCTGAGATTCTTTTTTCCCTACTTAATGAAAAGCTTGCTGTGCAATCCCAAATTAACTAGGCTTTCAAAGTTTATTCTTAAATGGTCAAGCTTATTTTCAAAAATAATGAAAACAGGAGCAGCTAGGTGGAGCAGTGGATAAAGCACTAGCCTGACCTGAGTTCAAATCTGCTCTCAGACACTTAACACTTCCTAGTTGTGTGACTCTGGGCAAGTCACTTACCCCCAGTTGCCTTAGCAAAAAAAAAAAAAAAAAAAAAAAAAACAGGAATGAAATCTTTCAAAAAGTTTATAAGTATTGAAAATAAGAGCACAGTAATTAATTCTGTAAACTAGTATGATTATCATCAAGTCTCAATTTCACTGGGCCTCAGTTTATATGTAAAATAAAATCAACAATGAGGTGATCCAGGCAAATTCCAATAGACTTATGATGGAGGGAGCCATCTATTTCCAGAAAGAGGACTACTAGTGCTGAATATAGATCACAACATAGTATTTCCACCTTTTTTGTTGTTTGCTTTTTTTTCCCTTTCTCATTTGTTTTCCTTTTTGATCTGATCTTTTATGTGTAACATGATGTGGAAACATGTTTAGAAGAATTACAAATCTTTAACCTATATTGGATTATTTGCTGTCTAGGGGAGGGGGGTGAGGAGAAAGGAGAAAAACTTCGAATACAAGATTTTGCAAGGTTGAATGTTGAAAATTAATTTTGCTTGTATTTTGAAAATAAAAAGCTATTATTAAAATAAAGGAGTCAGGTTTGACCTGTCCTAGCTATAAATCTACGGTTCTAATCAAACTGTTCATTTCAGAGAGGAGACTAACTAAAGTCTATCCTGAAGAACAGAAACAATTCATTTGTAAACTTAAAAATATACATATATTTTATAGGAATAATCATGTTGGATTTAACTTTTATTTAGCTTGATATACTATGCTATATTAAATAACTTCTTAGGATATTTCAGAAGAGTGTGTAAATTTTGGACTGCATGACACTTCAGAGAAACACTGCTATAAAAGGATTATTCTTCCTGGATCTAGGGTCCATTAGGCACCTTATCACTGAAAATGACAATCTCATCAGCCTAAGAAAAGTGAAATTTATAACAACATTAATACAACAAATTTGGGCACCGATTTAATGTAATACTATGCATTTTGGAGCAAAATGAAGGGCACATCTCAACATAATAAATAGAATTTAAACAAAATAGAAGTTTTTTTGAAAGTTATTTTTTAAGGTTATTTGAAAGTTATAACTTAGAAGTTATTTTTAAGAAAAGGTTTTCTTTTGTTTCTAACAATATGATGAGTTTTTGTTATACTTTAATACCTTTGGCCTTCAAATTTCCTAAAATTATTACAATGAAATTTTATCTAAATTAGGTAACATTAATTTGATTAACTAGCACATTAATTCTGATAGCAGCTACCATCTAATTTATTGCTTTTTGATATCCTTTGCCTCTATATATCATTTTAAGCCACACACTTCTTCAGGTTGATTCCTCCTTTGTGACCAAGAAAATATTAAAACATGAAGATTTAATTCAGTGACTGCATCTAACAATGTAGACAATTTTCTGTGTTTGTAGTTTCCCTACCTAACAGTTGCAGTCACAGGAGATATTGTTCTCTTGATTGTACTTATTTTGCTTTGAATAAGTTAATGTAGATCTTCTTATGTTTCTCTGAATTCTATCATAATTTCCTAATATATTCTTCTATCTTAGGGGTTTTTTTCAATTACTGTCCCCATTCGGTATCTGTCTACTTTGTTTCAGTTCTTTACTCCTAAAAGGAGTGGTGCTATGAAAAGTTTGATATACCCAAGACCTGTTTTTCTTTGGGATCCTTACAGATACTAGTCTGACTGGGTTTGATAGAATTTTGAAGAACACTAATAAATTCATTTAAAAATCTACAGGTTTAAAGGAAAAAAGGTATGAAATGATCTATTTCAAATGTTGTCACTGACTTTAGTTCTATTCTTGGGAATCACAGATCAAAGCTTTCCTCTAATTCCTGGTGTGTATATATATACATACATATACATATATGTATATAAAATTACTACTAATAAAAAAAATTCCCAATACTCTTTCACAAATTTCCTGAGATTGATATTCTGACTTAAAATACTCTAGGGAATCAGATATAATTAGTAGGATTATTTACAAGGCAATCTTTATGGTATATTTCGCTACTACAAAGGGTGAGGGGGGGAGTTAAGGGAAAACATGGATGCCTCTACTTATAGAAAAGTATATTAGTATTTTAATAAAAAACTGTGCCATATGTATACATGTTAATGACTATTTTAAGCATCTCATTTTTAATCATTGCTTTTATTATTTTATCTAGTTATTATGAGTTTTCAGCTGGTTGGATTTATTAAATTGAAAATTAAGCCTAAAATCCAATGTCTTAAGCGAAGGCATTTTAGAGAGGTGATAGATTAAATGTGGTAATCACATTTCTTGTAGCTCAGATGTCAATTCCCTTAATCTTTGCTTTGATAGACAATTATCATGAAATACCTCTCAGGCTAACCAGCTAATGTCTCTCTGTTCTTACTACTTTTAAATATACTTAATTTTGACAGTGATAGGTCTGTGAACTTGCTAATCTAAGTATTCCAACAATAGAGTTATCAACACACCCATGTTTTTTCCTCTCCTGTAGACTCTGATCCTGTAGCGTCCTATAAATTCTCTAATAGGGAATCCACAGGAGGCCTGACAGTCTTCCCAATCCCTTGTTGTTACAAGAATACACTAAAATATACGGGCTATATATGGGTTATTCCTTACTCTCATGACAAGTCCATATCCTTTCCGGATTATATATTTCATTATTCAAACCTTTAGAAAATTCCTTCTATATAATTCTTCAATAATATTTTGTGGTCTACTCCTGTCCAACCATATCCCTCTTCACCATCACGGAAGTGTGGCACAATACTGTTTTTTTCTTCTCTTGAGTAATAATATATTTTTCCAATTGCATGTAAAAATGATTTTTAATATTGTTTTAAAAAATATTTTGAGTCCTCAATTCTCTCCCTTTACAAAATAGTTGGATAAGTTCACAATTCCATCAACAGGGCATAGGATATTCTTTAGAAACTGTGAAGTCACTAAGATATTAAATGGTATTTTAAAAAATAGATTTTTATTGTGAAGAAAAGCTTAAATCACTAAAAGCTCTACAGTGTTTACAATTGGCAATTCAGCTTGAATTATATTTCATGTTCTATATTGAACTCAATTTATTGTAACAACTACAGTTCGAGATATATGTACTTCTCTCCCTTTAAGAGGAAGACTTCTTCTATTTGGACTCTTTTATGTACATCTTTTATGGAAGCAACAAATATTTTTGATTAAAATGTTTCCCTGCTTTATACTTTGCTTGATATTAAAAAGCAGAGAGTTAAAAAAAATTCGATCACATCATTCAAAGAATCTTGTATGATTTTAACACGTGCACTGGAGAAACACTCTTGGGAAATTAACTTTAAGGAGGACTTTTGCTTGTGCAAATCTAATGCTTTTATTGTGAAACACTAAGCATTGTGGGATCCTGTATTCACTAAACCTCTCAGTCAACTGTGTTACAATAAAGATGTGATCTATAAAATCTATTCCCTAGTAGACCTAAGTAAGTCATCAAAGAATGTGGAAAAAACTATTTTAAAAAAGCTACAAACTTAATAACTATATGAAAATTTCCCAAGTCAGTAATAATGGAAATAGAAATTTTAAAAACATGAGATTTCCACCTTATACCTAGCAAATTACCAATAACAAAAGACAGAAAAAATGTTGGAGTATCTTCTGAAAGATAAAACTATGACAGATAATACTGATGGAACTGAAAATTGATTCAAACATTTTAGAAAGTAACTTGGAATTTTTTTTAACAAGACAAAAATATCCATTGCATTTGATCCTGAGAGCCCACTGTTGGAAATAAACGTTGAAGGAGATGAAGTAAAGAAAAATCCCATTTTTCAAATGCAAAATATTAAAAGAGAAATGCTTTGTAGTAACAAAGAACTGAAAACAAAATAGCTAAACCATCAACTACATAAACTGTATGACATGAATATAATATAACATTATTATATTATAAGTAATGATGACTGAAGAATTCAAAGAAGCATTGGAAGAACATGAATTTATTAAGTAAAGTAGGCAGAAGCAGGAAAACAAAAATAACAATGATTTCTGTTCTGTAAATGGAAAGAACAGAAACCAAAATAGAATGCTGTGGAATTACATAGACCAAGCTTGGCTCTAAAGAAGACTTAAAAATATGTGGCTCTTTCACTGAAGAAGTACAGGATTTGAAGGAGTGAGGACAGGATACGATTGCATGATTTATCAAACACAGCTGGATTGGTTTTACCAAACTTTTTTTTTCCTCTTTCTCGTTAAATTTTTATCATAAAGGAGAAGAAGAAAAATGTTATGTACCAGAAAATAATTTTTAAAACAAAAGACATCAATAAAAACAAGATTGGATCCATAATGGGTGACTGATTCCTTTTAAACCACATTAAGGATGTCCTCAATGTATGGGTAGATTATGCTCAAATATTTTTTAGACATGTAAAATTAAGTATATATGTCCCAACCTCCTCTCTAGTACTTACATTTGTATTAAAGTTACTGATGAAACATGAGTTCATTAACAGGAGTCTTCCTCTTAATAGCACTGTGAGCAATTTACTCCTGCCATCTCATCCCCTGTGACTCTTATCCATGTGTTTTCATAAAACTTCCAGAGGAAGTATAACTCCTTGTGTTAAAAGTCCTTACTTTAGATGTCTTAATACTTGCTGATTTCCAATAGAGAAATAGTCTATTTGTTCATTGCCTATTCCTTTTTAGTTACTATGTGACCAGCCCAACTAACTTTTTCTGATCAATTTATATCATTTTTCTGCAAAATTATACAATCTTTTTCATCTAGTTTACAGCATATACTAAGTTAACATGAATTATCTTATGTTTTTTCAAGAATATGACTACTTCATTATCCCCTGTAATACATGCTAGCACATGAATTAATATTTTTAATGACTTTTTTTTTAACAAATGCTTTTCTTGAGCACTGAAAATAAGATGATCAAATGTCTCATGATATGACAATTCTTTGGGGCAGCTAGATGGCACAGTGAATAGATGGCACAGGGCACAGTGCCCTGAAATCAGAAGGACCTGAATTCAAATCTAGCCTCAGACACTTAATACTTTCTAGATGTGTGACCCTAGGCAAGTCATCTAACCCCAAATTGCCTCAGCCAAAAAAAAAAAAAAAAAAAAATGACAATTTTTTCTTAAATGCAACTCCATCTTTTACTTGCTTCTGCAAAGAGAACCTGTACATTAATCCATTGGTTGCAGTCTTTTAGTTTATAAAGAGAAATGTCAAAGTTGACATTCTCTTAAATATATATGATTTGCCTCATTTAATCAACAAATATCTACTGACTGATTATCACTGTCCTTCAGTAGCATGCAATATAGGTGCATTTTACTGATTATCTGGTCTTTCTGAGGATTTGAAAGATTCACTGTTTATCATTAGATTTTTTTTCTTTTAAAGAAATACAAATGTTTCCTTTGATTGCACATGTACAACCTAAATCAAATTGCTTACCATCTCAGGGAGGAGAAAAGAGAATTTGAAAATCAAAAATTTTTTTAAATGCTTCAAGTTATTTTTACCTATAACTGGAAAAAATAAATGATTATTCATGAAAAATAAATTTTAAAATAAGAAATGTTAATTAAAGGACATTTTGAATTCACAGTGTGATCGGCTAAGAAAATACTCACCATCAGTACTACTTCTAGTAAGAATCTTCTACTAAAAAAAATTCCTGGGCATAATGATCATAATGCTCTTATGAACTTTGCAAAAATAAACTTTATGATATTTGGTGGAACTCTATGAACTATGAGCACATAAATAATACAAACTGAATACAGAAAGAGGAAAAGAGCAATTATAAAGAGGGAATAAATAAGTAGAAAAGAATGGAATCTCTAAATGACCTGTCCAAGGTTGTAAGAGAACAGAACATGACAGACTCTCCTTTTAGCCTAACAATGTTCAAAAATCTCACAGAGACCTTATGACTTTGGAGTTGTTATGAACCAAAAACATTCAAATGAAGAACTGAGATCCAATGAGATTAAGTGACTTGTTCATGGTCAGCGAGGTCAAAAATGTCAGAGTAGAAATTCAAATCTAATTCTTCTGACAGAATTAGATGTTTCCACTACACTATGTCAAAACATTCTCAACAATATACTTGTCTGTTGAAAAGGGAAATACTAGAGAAACATATGTAATCTTATTTAGGAATCCCTAAAGAAAAATGACATCTAGATTCTTCTACATTTTAAATTTCAGCTAAACTATGGTACAGAACATTTTTTGTGAGCAAAAAATAATCGAAGTTCAACTGTGAGATCCTGACTTCAATTGATTTCTCTCCTTTTGTTATTCTCTCTTACTGTTGATAATTTACTTGCTTTTAAATAGATGTTAGTTTGAATAAGGTGTTGTATAGAAATAATATCTCTACACACCAATTTTAAAGTTAAATCACAGGGAAATGATTTATAAGCAATGGATCAGGAAAATGACAAACATGTTTTTAAAGATGATAACTGAAGAAATTTGAAATCTTTGGTGCTATAGGAGTCTTAAAGAGGACAGAAAATTTCGTAAAAAAACCTTTCTCTCATTGATACTAAGATATCTAAGTTATACACAAATATTAATTTTAAAAACCAAATGCGAAATAAGAATTTCATGTGACTAAAAAGACTTATTCAGGGGGTAGCTAGGTAGCACAGAGGATAGAGCACCAACCCTGAAGTCAGGAGGACCTGAGTTCAAATCTGTCCTCAGACACTGTTCAACATGTCCTACTTGCATGACCCTGGGTAAGTCACTTAACTCCAACTGCCTCAGCAGGGAAAAATATGTGTGTGTGTGTGTGTGTGTGTGTGTGTGTGTGTGTGTGTGTGTATTCTAAAATAAGTACATAAATATTTTTATTAGCCTATGCAATAGTCTTTATCTTCATAGAGGATAAAAATTCTTTTTATACTATAAAGTAGAGGCATGGTAGAGAGAAAAATGGCATTAGAGTTAGAATGACATGAATTCTATAAACATACTGAATGGGACACTTAAAATCTCAGTGCCTTAATCAGCAATGAAAACAAGTAGCTTCTATGTGTTCACTATAAGGCTAAGTACTATGCTAGGAGATGAAGATATAAAACCACTATAAACTATAAAACAATACCTAACCTAAAGGAGCAGTCTAGTCAGTAGGGACATGTACATTTATAGGCATGTACAAAGTAGATACGTATTAACAGTTGGGATTATAAGGAAAGGCTTTAGATCTGACTGTTAAAAGAAACCAAGGAATCTGAGAGACAGCAGGGAGGAGGAAATGCATTCTAGGCAATGGCTGAAAGAGAAAGCAAAAGGCTGAAGGCAGACAATGAAATATCATGTAGGAAAAATAATCAAGAAGTCAATTTTCCTTAGGAACGAAGAACTACAATGAATTGGGTTTGCAATTAAAAAAACTAGAAAAAGAGCAAATTAAAAATCCCCAATCAAATACCAAACTTGAAATTCTAAAAATAAAAGGAGGGATTAATAAAATTGAAACTAAAAAAGTTATTCAGTTAATAAATAAAACTAAGAGTTGGTTTTATGAAAAAACTAACAAAATAAATAAACCTTTAGTAAATTTGATTAGAAAAAGTCAAGAGGAAAATCAAATAGTCTTAAAAATGAAAAGAGAGAACTTTCCACCAATGACGAGGAAATTAGAGCAATAATTAGGGGTTACTTTGCCCAACTTTATGCCAATAAACTTGATAACCTAAGTGAAATGGAGGAATATCTACAAAAATACAGATAACCCAGACTGACAGAGGAGGAAGGAAATTGCTTATATAGTCCTATTTCAGAAAAAGAAATAGAACAAGCTATTAATCAACTCTCTAAGAAAAAATCCCCAGGATCAGATGGGTTTACATGTGAATTCTATCAAACATTTAAAGAACAATCAACTCCAATATATAAACTACTTGAAAAAATAGGGAATTAAAGACTCCTACCATTAAGGACTCCTACTACTATCTATAATTTTAAAAAAAGGAATGAAGAATTACATGGAAGAGTGCAACAGTGTTAGAAGGAGAGGTTGGGAGTCAGTTATGAGATGCTTTAAATGTAAAGGAGAGGAGTTTATACTGATCTTAGAGAAAAAGGAGTCAGTTGACAATTTATATCAATAGAGAGAACTTCCCCATTAGGGGAAATCCTTATACTATTGAAATAAAATCAATGCACCTCTTCACTCCCAAACCTAAGATTATTTTAGTTGATTTCATAATGTTCTAATAACCTGTCAGATAATGTATGTATATACATAAAATGAGAATCTTGATTCTTTTAGATAGCATTTTTTTCTGCATCTTTCTTTATCTACCTCATGTTAAAAACCCATGAGGAGAGGTAGTTGATCTAAAAGAATGGTTCTAGAACTGCCTAAAAGACATTCTATCTTGGCTGATACTGAGCAAGCCACTAAGAATGGCTCAAGCCACTGCCTAAGACTAAGCTGCAGAAAAAATGTAGATATGCACTAAGAAAGAAAAGAGAAAGAAAGAAACATTTACATAGTGCCTACTATGTGAAGGCACTGAACTAAATCTTAGGAGTTTTCAGAGTAGGAGGTAACTACACACACACACACCCTGTGTTATTATAGAGGAAGGGTAATATAGAGGTAATGAACCTGCAGCTAACTTGGATTCAAATTTTGCCACTGAGACTCTGTGGCTGTGTTTGACTAGAAGCAAGTTACAATCTCTCTGAGATATAAATAGCTTTCTAAGATATTAGGCGACAACTAGGTAAGTATTTTTAAAAGTCTCACAAAAATGGGAGTTTAGCTCTCTGAAACAATGATAAAAGCTAAATTCATCTTCATGAAGTTTAGAATAGGACAATGCTAAAGGATTTTGGGTATATGTTGAAGAGATATAAAAAAGTGGTTCTGGTGTTTACTTGTTTAGGCAAGAATGTAACAATTTGCAAGCCTCTTAAATTTTGTATAAAGAGTAATAATGATACTAAAAATTATTTAAGCACTTAGAATAAAAAAGGATTAATGAAGTACCTATGTCTTCCCTACTAGATTTTTTTCCCTCCTTTTAATTTTGGTATTATTTTACGAACATATTTTGTATTTTACCTAATTTTGAACTTTTTGAGAAATATGGCATTTTTTTCACCTTGTTTCTAAAAAGAAGTCCTCAAAATATTTATGCATTAAAAAGAGCATAAAAACTAGTGGGGGGAAAAAGAAAATTCTTATTGATAAAATTCTTCATGAAAGTTGAATAACAAATGAGAGGATTCCTGAAATCTTATTGATGACTTTCATGTGTTATATAAAGTGTATTCCATCAGATTTAAGATAAACTATCTCATAGATCTTCTTATGTATTTAAAACACAATCACAACAGGAAAATGCATTTCTTTTCTAGAACTCAGAGCGAGGGGGGAGACCATTTGTCAAAGAAAAGCATGTGTTAAAAGAGGATCATGATGTTAACAAAATATGTCTGGTGTTACCTGCAAATTTTGTGAAATGTTATAGCTTTCCATTTTCTTGGACTCTGTACGTTTACCTAGTATGCTAATGGGAAACTACTAAGAAAGCTCAGATAAAACAAATAAAAACCTTATTACTTAGACTAAAGAGAAAAAAAGCACAAGATAAGGATCAAGCACATGGATCTATTAGGTCAGGTTTGTACTGGTAAAGTTCCGGTGCATTTGCCACCTGGGGAGCAATTTAGCAGTGATCACAAATACCAGGAACATTGTACAACAAGTTTCTAAGGAATTAATGGATACTATGAACCTTCAGTCCAGGAAATGTGTCAATAAAGTTGTAAAATTTAGGCGAAAAGTTAAACAGCATGAATTTTAACTACAGTTAATTGACAAAGCAGAACTTTTATTTCTTTCTTTTAAATGATGTTGATGACAGGATTTAAGAACTGACTTTTAAGCTGATGAAAATGGTCAATGTTAGGCTTTCTCTAGATATCATTATGTCTCAAGGGGAATACTATGAGCCAAAAAAAACCAAAATCTCTCAGAAAAAAAAAAAAAAAAGAAATGACTGTTTTGATGAGGAAGATAAGAAAGATGACCAGCAAATTTGAGAAACAATATCATTACTTCTGTAGTTATAAAAATTGATTTACAAAAAAAAATCCCTATCATAATCTTAAATTTTAAAAAATATTAACCACGACTGAATAAAACCAAAGAATATAGAATATACCATCTAGAAAAAAGATCTCATATCACTCTAATTTCACAACATCATAAGTGATATTTCTGAAATTGTTATATATGTTAACTTTTTATTTTCCCTTTTTAATAATGTCAATTCCAGTACATTTTTTTCCCTCAACCATAATGATCAGAATTAGGAAAAAAGGAGCAGAAAGATTTCTGGCAATAATGTGAACAAGAATGAATATCAGAGTTTCTCACTCTACATTAAGGATTAGAAATTCAGAGCTTTCATTCATCTCTTTAGCAAACATTTATTGAACACTTGTTATGAGCTAAATGCTTGAAATACAAAAATAAAAAGGAAATAATTCATGACCAAGAGGAACCACATTCTGTTACACATAGGAAAGTAAAATAAACTTGAATAAATGTTTTCAAATAAAAAAGAAGAAGAAAAGATAGAGCTAAAAGGAGTCTAGAATCCTCCCTTTATATGTGAGGAAAGACAGAAGTTAAGTAAATGACATTCTCAGGGTTCTACACTTCAAAGGTAGCTAGATGGAGATAAGCTTGAAATTAGAAAGACCTGACTTCTAGCCTCAGATACTTGCTGGTTGTGTAACTCTGGGTAAGTCTCTTTATCTGCTTCTTCAGTTTCTTCAAATGTAAAATGGGTACAGTGATTATATCTGTTTTTGTGCGTTTTGTGGGGATAAAAATTAGACAGTATCTATACAGCACTTAACACCATGCTTGGTAATTAAAAGGCATGTTTTGGGCTACTTATTTCTCTCCCTCAAAGAGGGAAAACAGGGATCCAAAGTTGTCACCAACAAAGAAGCATTCAGTACTCATGAAAGAAAGAAGAGATAAATGGCAGTAGCCAAGTGTCACACTGACCTGCAATGAAGAAAAAAAGTGTGTTTCTGAAGGAGGGAGAACTTCTCAAAGCTTATACCTCTGAATACGACGACCACTTTCAGCAACTCATAAAGAAATAAATAACTCTGCTAATGGGAACTTGGAGAACATTGCCAGGAGTAACAAATGCCTTAACATGGAACTAAAGAGCCTGTAGATCCACATAAGAGTTTTCACACTCCTGTTAAGTGAAGCTGTAAAAACAGCAGAAGAAAAGGGAGCTGTAGGAAATGAAAATAAATACAAGGTTTTCGGAAGGGGGCATATGCAAAGTCAATCAGGAAAAATGCTTTTAAAAAAGTAATTCTTGAGCTGAGCCATGAAAGAAGAATGTGCTAATAAGCTTGGAAAAAAATTGTCCAACAGTAAAGAAACAGAAAAGAGATTATCTTGTAAGGAGAACAGCATGATGAAAAGTCTGGCTATCGGTCTCAGAAAAGAAGCTGCTCTCAGTGAATTCTTAAAGATCATGGAGAACCAGAGAGATAATACATTGATTATGACTTCAATTTGTGTCAATTGTGTGTTGTGTGTGTGTGTGTGTGTGTGTGTGTGTGTGTGTGTGTGTGTTAATCTTAAAGGTACTCTTAAAGTTTTGAATATCTAGAAAAGAAAATGGCCTCATAGGGAGCAAGAATGCTTTATCAAAAACAGGTCATGCCAGACTAAACTCATTTCCTTTTTGATAGGGTTACTAGGTCGATAGATAATGAGAATGCTACTGAAATAAATATAACAGGATTTTCAACAAGGAATCAGACAAGTCTCTTGTGATATTTAGGGGACAAGACAGATGCTAGATGACAGCACATTCAGGAGAATTTAGAACTGGATGGAATGTCTGGATTCCAAGAATAATCGCTAAGAGATCAATGTCAAACTGCAGAAAGGTATCTAGTGGATTGCCCCAAGGATTTCACCCTTCTCCTTGTTCTGTTCAACATGTTTATTAATGCTTTGGATGAAGAAATAAATGACATGCTCATCAAATTTTCAGATGACATGAAGTTATAGGGGATAACTAGTATGTTGGATGACAAAATCAGAATTCAAAAAGTTCTTGACAGTGAGGAATGACAAACCAACATATGAATGTAATGATGTATTACACTATAAGAATATAAAAAATTCAGAGAAACACTGGAAGATCTGCACAAACTGTGTCAGATTAAGTAAACATAATCTAGAAGAAAATCTACAGACTAATTTCAATAATATTTTTAAACACACCAAAATTATAATCTATAATGTTCAATCTTGGCTTTGGAGAATATATAAAAAACTTTTTCTCTTCTTTTGATGGTGAAGTAAAGAACTATAGATGTGGAATGCTGCAGAATCAATGCATCAACTGCTTTGATTCTTTTTATTTGTCTTATGTTTGGGTTCAAAAAAATCAACTAAACAAGTACAGGATAGTAAAAGTATGGCTAAGAATTTCTTGTAATAGAAAGCTGTGGTCAATAGACTTTCTGCTCCCTAAGAGTCAAAAGCTTGATGTGGCAATCTCAAAAAGTAGATTTTAAATTGAGTTGCATTGGCAAAGCAAAAAAGTACAAAACCAAAATGTAAATATTCCTCCAGCATTTTGCCATGATGAGACATTGAGAATACTAGAGTTAATTCTCAAGATAACATTTTAAATGTCATGATAATTCATATATGTAAACCAGCACTAGTTTATAAGCAATGTGATCGAATTGGATCATGTCCAGAAGATGAGGGAACCAAATAGGGAGGAATTCTGAAATCAAGCCATATAGTATTTTACTAAAAGAAATTATGATGATTAATTGGAGAAAAGAAAGGTAAAGGGGGGACAGGAGTTGGGCAAGATACTGCTACCTATTTAAAGAGCTATCATAGAAAAGAGATTAGATGTAGCCCTAGAGGCTAGATCTAGGATGGAAAATTTGAAAATTGTGGGGTAAACATGACACAAAAGGAAAAATTTCTTTTCTAAGGAAGGTAATAGAGAAGGTTCCTGATAAGAGACAATTGATAAGTATGTAACTTCTGGGGTGCCTTCCAATTCTGAAAACTTGTCAAATTCGATTAAATGGTGATTATTTTTACCCAGTAATGTGGCTGACAAGGAGCTCGTGATAAAATTCAGCTCTGCTATTTTTCTGATGGTTCACTTTGTTTATATTATTAGTATTCTGAAAGCCTACAATTTTTAAGAGAGTGCTAGAAGGAATTTAGGACAATCAGGTTTTCTAGGCAATATACTAGCATACTGAAGGCATAAGTTATTTTGCCTATTTTTGTTTTTCCAGCTGGAAACATAAGCTGAGAGGCAAAGAGAGAAAAAAATGAGAAAAGAATAGGAGGTATTAAGGAATTAGAACTGTGGTCTTCAAATATTCTCTATCACGTGTGCCTATCAGTAAAATTTGAATATATTCCAAAATATCCATATTTATTTATAATTCATACAAATGCATTGCTGTACTAATATACCATATGAAATATAAAAACACAAAAAAGTTTTAAAAGAATAAGATGATGAATTAAATAATTTTTATATTAAAAACATTGTTGTTCTTACTAAAATTAATGGTTTGAACATGCAGTAATGTTTCTTTTAAAAACCTGATTTAATACTTTGGCTATACTGTTCAAAAATCTAGTTTTAAATTCCATTTCCTTCAATACTTGGTTTTAACAAATGTCATAAATGAGAAAAGATCTCACAAAAAACACATAGAACCAAATGGAAATGCTTTATTATTTGTTCTTACTAGATCATGATATTCATTTTTTTTATTCCCAACCAGTTTTTGTTTTTGTTGAAATTTGGCTAGTAAAATGTCCACAATTGATGTCAGTTTTTCTTCCAAACAAATCAAAAGGTATTTTACATTCTGAATATAAAAAAAAAAAATGTAAAAGGGAGTTTTACATTCTTAAACAATGGGTTCTAAAACTCTGTTCAGCAAATGTTTAAAAAGGTTAAAAAAATTCTGTTTCAATGTCAACTGAGTAGATATTTATAATAAACAGCGCATTTACAATGTTTCTTGCAACAAAAGCTTAGTTTCTAAATGTCTTATTAATTATCTAACATCCTAAGGTACAATATACACAAGGTGAAGTGCACTATTAACATCAGTGGATGTAAACCTGCATTTCAACTAATCTTCTTGACAATTCCAAATCTTTTTGGCCAACTTCTTGTCAAATTCGATTAAATGGTAATTATTTTTAGCCAGTAATGTACCTGACAATGAGCTCATGTCACAAGCAAGATAAAGTTCAGCTCAGCCATTAGTATTATCTTCAATCTGCTGTTTGTTCAAGGGAAATTTCTCTAAATTATTTTTTTTTACTTTGTAAGTACTAGTTTTGTTAACAACTAAATAAAATAATAAACCTACTTATCTTGACATATAGAAACTAAAAACATTGTTATGCAATGCAAATAAATGAGATCGCCTCTGTCAATCCCCATGTACTGTGGAACTTCAATTCTTCCTTCAATATTCCCTGTATACCCTATATTGCTGATACATTACACATATTGTATCACATGGATATATGAGTCAACTGAGTATAGCTCACCTGACACTTTTTTCTCACATCACAAGATTACCTTGTACCCTCTACTTTAAAAACCACTGATAATCTGGAGCAAACAGAAAAGTAATAAAAATAAGGCAGGGAAAAGTAGTTTGGATCCCAGTATACTGGGACTTTTAACTTTGGGCAACTGCTTTATGGCTCACCGTATAACAGTAAGATCCTTAAACATATACAGAACTCAACAAAAGGACCCAAGTGATGTTAACATAGTCAACAAACTTTTAATAAACTTTTGACTCTAGAAACTGGTTCAAGAGAATTAAGAGTTAAATCAGAAACTTAACTTTTGTTCTTTAATATCCCTAATCATGTAAAAGATGGGAATTTTTTCCCCAGGGAAATTGTCTTAAGAGATCACCACCTCAATATCTTTGCAGATTTGGAGGACTTTAGTCTTAGCTCTGGACTGCAGCCTTCCTAAAACCTTACACAACTATATAGTGTTTTGATACAAAACAATATTTGATTTTCATCTGTACACATGGATCTTGTATGTAAGTATTTTTCTTTTTACCTCTTTAAGTGAATATTGTACAAGATGTTCAGGGAAGACTACCTCTACTGAGAAGGCCACCAAGCCTTTAAAAGGCTTGTCCACTTTAGTGTCCACTTGATCCACCTAACTCTTACCTTACAAAAAGCTGTAGCATGCACAATGGCTTACACCCCAGTAAAATTTTTCAGCAGACAGGCTAAAGCAGGTTGAGGGCAACCAAGGGATCTCAAATGAATTAGGGAGGTGCTTACTCCAAGCATATGAAGATTTCTCCTGGTGGAATGAGCAAATAAGAATAATTTGTTCCAATAGCCATGAAGGCTGTGGAGTGCTTGTGCTTGGTCAGACACTAAAGAACAAAGTCATCCACTGCATCTTAAGCTATCACCAGTCATCTTGAGTCAGTCCTAGCAGTGGACGGAGATGACTCTAGAAGACATAGTGAGAAAGACATATCATTTTGCCAGTTTAGAATCCTGTGGTGATAGGCAACTTCAACACAGCAGGTACAAATACACTGGGAGCTATAGTCACAATCCTGCACAAGGATGGCCCATGTTATAGGGTCGTCTTCTCACTGGAAGCAGCAATGGATTTCAGTAGCCCTCTGGGCATCTGAGAAACCATTTAAAGATCATACTGCTCACCAACTTCTGTGATGAAGGGGCTAAGAAAAATACTCTAAAGCCTGATACATAATTACCACAGCAGGCAGGGATCCCATCCTATGGTTAAAATGCCAAAAAAATGTACAAAACCTTCTGAAATATTGATTCCATTCACCATCAGTACATAGAATGTGTACACACTAATAAACACAAAAACCAGGAGGTCTGAAAGATAAACAGTTCTTGTTAAGAGAGAGATCAGTAGGTATCACATCCAAACAGCAGCCCTGAGTGAAACAAAGGCTAGCAAATGGATATATATTTTTCTGAAATGGCTGCAGTGAAGGGAGTGACATGAGGCTGGTATAGTTTCTGCAATCAAAACTAATCTAGTCAATGAGTTTCTATGCCTTCCAAAAGGAGTGACTCATGACGATGCAACTGCCACTAGGAGGAAAATGCCACTTTGATGAGGTGAAAGAAAAATTCTATGAAAACCTGGAGAACCTTATCATCAATGTGCCAAGAGAACAAGCCTATATTACTGGGGGAGATTAATGCTAGAGACTGAAACTACATGGCAGGGAGTCTCAATATTTGTGCATCTCATAACCTACACTGTCTTCCATTTACCCAAATGCAATAAAACTTAGTGGGTACATTCTCACAGCAACTACTGGCATTTAATAAGACTGTTGGACTGTAAGAAGAAGAGACAGAAAGGATGTTGAGAGTAACAAAGGCAAAAATGGTAGTCCCAATGTAAAATGACTACAAGAATAATTAATGCAACAAATTAGAGCACTTCTCTTCAGTGAGAATAATTTGTTACTAAATTGGAAGGAAAGTTGAGCCAGTGCACAGTTGGCAACAGTGAAACAAAAAAGGAATAAGCAGCTTTCAAAGATTTGGTGTACAGCCCTGAATTTGCTCATATGGTTCAGAACGCTGCCAAACACCAAGACTGGTCTGATGAAAATGATGGGGAAATTCAGAAACTGCTAAATGAAAAACGAGAATTCCACAGTGTTTACCAACAGGACAATTCATTCATCTCCATGAAGGCAGCATTTAATTCTTCAAAAGTAAAATACAACTGAAGCTTAAGAGAGAGATGCAGGATTTCTGGCTCAGTTTTATGCTGACAGTAACAATCCAAAGCATCTTTATGATGGACTAAAGGCAATTTATGGGCCAAAACTTATGGTACATCTGAACTACTCAGAGCCACATTGATTAGTGATAAGGACATAATCCTGGAGAGATGTGGTGAATACTTCCATAGTGTTCTCAACAAATCATTAACATTCAATGCTGAAGCCACTGGTGTCAGGCTGAAATTCCAACCAAAGAGGTTTTGAATGGCATCTAGTGCTGATTCTATTCCAGGTGAAATTTAAAAAGTTAGGGGTGGGTATGGGGGCTATTGTTCATACAAAAATTGACTAAAATTTTCCAGGTCATTACAGTAAGAGGAGGCTAATCCCTCAGGAGTTCAGGGATACCTCCTTTGTCCATCTCTAGAAAGGTAAAGGAAATGTGACAATCAACAGGGAAGTCTTTCTTTTAGTTATTGCTGGCAAAATTCTTGCAAGAATTCTCCTTAATAGGCTGATTAAGCCTGCTATCTGGAAGATGGTCATTGACATACTAGGAGTCAGTGTGGTTTCAGAAAAGGTTGAGGAACAGTCAATATGGTGTTTGCTACCTGTTAACTCCAGGAAAAATGTCAAAACGTAGAACAGAGTCTTTATATAATGTTCAATGATTTGACCAAGGCCTTTAATACTGTCAGTTGTGAGGGCTTATGGAAAATTATATCAAAATATAGTTGCCCAGAGGAAGTTCATCAGTATTGAATGTCAATTTTATGAAGGCATTGTTGCCCAGATATTGGATAAGGGACAATGCTCCCATGCTTTCCCAATAATCAATGGAATAAAACAAGGCTGTGTGCTTGCCTCCCATGCTTTTTACCATGATATTTTTAGCCATATTGTCAAATGCCTTCAATGAGGACAAACATGGCATCAAAGTCAGCTATCATGTCAATGCTAAATTCTTCAACTTGAAAAGGCCACAAACCAAGACTAAAGTAGAGGGAGTGTTGAGGCATGATTTTTTGTTTGTTTGTAGCTACTTATGCATTCAATGTAGCCTCAGAAGCTGAGATGCATGCTTATGCTAATTTTGGCCTAACAATGAATACCAAGAAAGCACAAGTGCTCCATCAGCTAGTATCACACATCTATATGTGGAACCACCAGTTACAGAAAATGAAGAAGTTTTGAATGTTGGGGATAAGTTCATTTACCTTGACAGTATACTTTCTAGGATTGCACACATTGATGAGGCTGACACACTGTTAGAGCTAGCTCAGTGTTTGGGAGGCTCCAAAGAAAAGTGTGGAAGAGAAGAGGGATTAAACTAATTATCAAACTAATGGTCTACGGAGCCACTGTGCTGACCAAGGCATTGTTGGATGCCTGTGAAACCTGGACAGTATACCAACACCATGCCAGGATACTTAATTGCTTCCAATTGAAATAACTTAGGAAAGTTGTAAAGATAACCTGGCAGGATAAAATAGCAGAAACTGAGGTCCTTTCTCAGAGTAAACTGCCAAGCATTCAGCTCTACCACAGAGAGAGTAGCTCTGATGGGCTGGCATATGTTTATCAAAAAGATTATTTTGTGGAAAACTCACACTGAGCAAGCTCACAAGGCAGTCATAAAAAGAGACAAAAGGACATTCTCAAGGTCTCTCAAGAACTGTGGAATTGATTATACAAAATGGAAGGCAATGGCATAGGACTGCCCAAACTGGCCTGCACCATTAGAGAAGGTGTTATATTCTATGAACAAAGCAGAATTGAAGATGCACTTTATTTGGAGAATCCACCCAAATGTTTGTGCCCAACCTGTGACAGAGCATTCCAAAATTGTACTGGTCTGATCTGCTGCAGTTGGACATACCATAGCTTAACTCTTAATGTACTTGACTTGGACATGACATCATTTTGGTCCTCTTTGAGAACAAAAGACAACAACCATACAATACCCTAATGTGAATGCTTATTTTCTACATAATCACTTGAAGAGATCTTTGCCACCAAATGTAGAAATCAAAAAATATAGGAGAAACTTATCGTGTCTCCTCATTTTTATATTCCTAGAATTCTCAGAAACAAGTCTGATTTCAAATGTTGAAATGAGCAGCCTCAATTCAATTGGTTCTGTGAGAAAGAGATATTGGTACCCTCTATATAGACTAATTTACTAGAAGGTAGAGGGCCCTTACTAACAAACTAAGGAGCTTAGAATTTACTCAGGAATCAGCTGGAAGCCATTGTTTTCATATCAATTATATCCAACTTTCATAAGTTGTTTTTTTTTTAAATCAAATTTCAGCTACTGAAACAAAAGATTTGAGTTTTTTTAAAAAAAACAAACATTTTAAATACTATTTATAAGAGAAAGTTAATGTCATCTCTTTTATGAAGTTCAGTTCCCTTTTTAGTATAATCACTAATCTATATAACTTAGAATCAAGTAAGTACTGTAAGTCAAAGAAAGTCTTTTTTCTATATATTTTCACATACTTATTCACAAAGACAAAAATCTGCTAAATTTGTAGAGCAAGTCAAACTAGAATGTAGGTAGTACACTATATTTAAATAATGTAACTTCTACAAGGCATGCCAAGGATATTATAATGATTTTTCTGCAATACAAAAAATAAGGCAAAAATACAAGAAATAGTGCTTATAATATAGTACATGACAGCATAAGAAACATGCTAATAAAAGTTATAAACATTATTCATACTAACACACCACTTTTGAGTACTACTGCTACAAACTCGATTTTGCAGTACTAATAGGAAAGGCCTGCTAAACTTGTAGCAAACAAAAAAAAAATTTCAGGCTTCAATAAGAACGTTTATTTTACAAGAACTTATATATAGCTATATAGGAAAAAAATTGTGTCTCTAATCTTCTTTTTTTTTTTTAGGAAAAAAGAAAATAAACCAGACTTGATATTGTTATTTTACTGTTGCAGTAATGATATAAATGTCGGAGACAGCCTCTTAGAAATCATTAATCACAAAAATTCTTGGGAGTCAGAATTCAAACTCATGAACTGTTAGGAATCAGATTTGGATTACCAAGCACAGTTTTTACCAAGACAGTGATTCAAATGTAGCTAATAGTTATTATTACCCTTTATCATTGTCCTTCATGTTGGAAGGTAACACTTAAGAATGATTATCAATATCATTACATTGCCCACAGCTTTTGGGCCACTATTATCCATAAGGATATATTCAATGACAATTTGAGTTTTCCTATTAGTATCTCCAGTTTGTCTTCTAATGAAATCATTAGTGATAATCAGCATAGAAATCTTTACAGCTATCCCAAAGGAGAAGCAGCCCCTATCTCAGAAGTCATATTTGCTATGGTATCCATAGCTTTCAGTTAAGGATAGTTTGATAATACTGGCAATGAAGATAATAAATTTCAACTTCCTGGCTATTGGAATAGAATACTGCTAACTTTTATATTCATTTCTTGTAGTTATCAAATCATTATTTCATGCTTCTCAAAAAAGAGAAGCTTTTCTACTTTGAAAACATATATAAAGTTATATTTACTCACAGTAATACTGTCCAAGAGCTTGGCCATATGCTTGATAATCTCACCATGCTGGGCTGGTTGCATTTGTAGTAATTTTTTAATGACCACCACACTTTCCGCAACTACTATTTCTGATGAATACAAAAAAATATATTTTTTAAATTATTGTCTGTTTAAGTTAATATAACATATGCTTATCAATCAAAAGGGAAATAAGGGAAACAAACAAATCAAAAGGGAATAAGGGAATTCAGTTGCATATTAGGAAATTCTGAGGTCTTAGCACTTAAGTCACCAATATCCCATTTCTGTAAAGAGAAGAAATGAGAGCAAAGGTAGAGAGTCTAGCAAAGACAGTAGCCACTGTCAAAGGATAATCCATCAGCGTGCCAAACCCATGTGCTACTCCTAGTTTCAAATTTTCATTGTTTTTATTACCATGAATTAAAAATTAGACAATGTCATTCCACAATGTTACCTTAGCCACTAAACAAAAAGAGTAGAAACTTTGGCCATGACATGTATAGGAAATGACAAATCTACTTTAGTAATGATGTATCATATAGTTATTTCTGTTTTAAAAAATTAAGACACTGATTTTGTATTTATTTTGCTTCCCTTACTTTTTATTTTTTTAAACATAGAGATTGTCTGCTAGTTCAGTAATACATTCTTCTGCACATTTTAATGAAGATTTTAAATAGGCAAGCTGTTCTAAGACTTATAAATCATGCATTTCAGTGCTTATTTTCTGTAACAGGTAGTAATCACTTGAATGAAATATGCAGTTCTTGAAGCTGAAAATAACAGATGCAAATGCAGATGCAAACTGTTTTTCAGGAGTAAAATTCATGCTATAAAGAAAAGGAACAAAAAGCCAAATTATAATACAGTAGATACCAAAGCAACACAATTTTAGAATTAAGAGTTAAGTGATCTAAACGTCACCTAGTTCAAACTCAGACCCCATGTAAGAATATACAAAATTCCCAAAATATCTATTAATTCTCTACTTCCACAATTTTAGAATCATAAAATTTTATTGGCCAGTCTATTCCACTGCTTTGGTTTGGTTTGGGTTTTATCTTAAATCCAGTTGGGATTTTTTTTTAAAGTCTTAAGTCTATAATCAATGATATTTGTTTTCCCTAGTTTTTCTTTCTTTCTTTCTTTGCTGAGGTAACTGAGATTAAGTGACTTACCCAGGGTCACAGAGCTAGGAAGTATTAAGTGTCTGAGGCCAGATTTGAACTCAGGGTCCTCCTGACTTCAGAGCTGATGCTCTATCCACTGTGCCAATTAGCTGCCCCCCTACTTTTCTTAAAAAGAACCATCTACAATTATATAGGCACAATTTCATTTCAGATACCTTCCATTCCTTAAATAGCATTTATTCCTGTTAGAACCTTTGACCACAGAACCATAGTATGCTTTCCCTAACTTTAAAAAATCTGTTTCGTTAAAGTTAAACTACATTAAATATTCTCTTCTATACTATTATGAACTCTATCCAAAATGGCATGCTCTCTTTTCCTTTCAACCCAAGAGTTTTCCTTTGTGGTATAAAATTAAGTCCACATAGATGTCTTCTCCCCCTTCCCCCAACAATTCATTTCTATCCCTAAAACAACATATACTAGAAGAACCGTAAGTTTAAATCTGTACAAGATCCAAAAAATCAACCAGTCCAATTCCCTCACTTGACAAATGGAGAAACTGAGCTGCTGATCAACAAACTTGACTAAAATTATATGGACAGTGGAGTATAAATCTAGATGCTTTTCTTCTAAAGCTGCTATACTATGTACCTTTCAGGCTACATACTTGTGGCTCTCATTTCAAAAGGGAGCATATAATCTTACGAAACTTGATTTCCTTTGATTGTTAATCAATGACCTTACAGGGGTCCTCAAACTTTTTAAACAGGGAGCCAGTTCACTGTCCCTCAGAGTGTTGGAGGGCCAGACTATAGTAAAAACAAAAACTTTGTTTTGTGGGCCTTTAAATAAAGAAATTTTATAGCCCTGGGTGAGGGGGATAAACATACTCAGCTGCCGCATCTGGCCCGAGGGCCGTAGTTTGAGGACCCCTGACTTAGAATCTTATTTAATTGACCATTGAAAAGAGAAGTTTCCAGAATGCAGGTGAATGGTTAGAACATGCAACAGGAGGGATAGATTTGCAATAATATGCCATGTAGGACAATAATGCTAAATTATATACTAAATAAAAAGATCCATGCCTAAGAAGAGCCAACTCTATAGTATTAAAAAGCTAAACCATCAGGTTTTATGAAACTGAAAGGGAATTTGAATGAATGAGGGAGTATATAGCTGGTATGCAGGGAAGGAAATACCCCAGGAAATGATGCTTTATAAGCAAAGAAAATGGTGGAGAAACAAAAAAGATTTTTTTGTAGGCTAGGTTACAAGGCCTACAAAAAGGAAAGAATTTTCTAGAAAATGTACATATAGAAACTACATATAATAGCATTTTATAAGAAATAAAACTATCTGGAGAAATAGTTTCAAGAGGGTAGATAAAATCATCTTGTATATTATGCTGTATCCTATGCTACAAACTTATGAAGGCCTATCTGAAATGCCATTTCTTCCATGAAGTCTTCTTGAACCATTGACTTTTTCTTCTTTGAATTTACAGAGAACTTTGGTTTATCACATATTTGCTTGTCCATATAAGATGTTTCTCAGAACTTAAAGAACCTAATGAATTTTATATCTCTTAAAAGATTATAAACTTTCTTTAGGGCAGGGATGTCAGATAGCACTACACTTCATACACAGTAGCTACTGGAATTCACATTTAATAGAATGAACAAAATTATTAATATGGAAAATATAATTTGTAGAAAACATAATCTATGAATCTACAGCCAATCATTCCTATTGGCAAATCAAGGATTCTTCAAGCAAAATCTAAGGATGAAAGGAGAACCAGAAAAGTCGTCGGAAAAATCCATTAATTACATTTTAAGATATCTTGGAAGTGTCATGAAAAAGTAATGGGAATTTTAAAACTATTATGGAAAATACTGTTCAAGTCAAAGTATTACATAATTCCTAGAAGATACCATTGCTCAAAACAGTTCTGGAAGTACTTTGAGATCTTGCAACATATTCTTCTCAATTACCTTAATAGTGAAATTTTTTCAATTTTTGATGAAAGATTTATTTTTTGGAAATAGACAAAAATTACACAGAGAAAAGACTGCTAAATTAAGTGCCTTATTAAATCCAGTTAAGACAATTCAGTCAAAAATTGTGTAACAAAAAAGCACTAATAGTGCAAAGCCTTCTGTGATCATCTTTTTTCCATAATATAATAATTCCATAACAATATTATAGTTTAGATCCTTTTGTTATTCTTAACTTTCCTCTCCAGAACTTGAACTTTAGCATTCATGATACAACTCTTAGAAAAGGTTCACTTTTTATCCTATTACAATTTTAAAATACTTATATACAGGGTCAAAATTAAGACAAGATAAATTTTGAGCATTAAATTAAATTTTTTTAAAGAAAAGCTAGTGTAACAAATCTTATTTCATAACTGTTAATATCTTAGATAATTTCCGAAAGTCAGTATTTAATTTTGCAGAATAAAAGCAACACCTCCTATTAAAGATAGAAATGATAAAATCTCATCTCATATTAAAAAATAAAACTTGTGGAGATAGGTTAAACTTAAAAAAAGATTAAATTCTTATATATGTAACAATGCAGATGTAGCTATAAATTCAGTTGTAGATTTAACTAAAGATACAGAAATGTGTATAATTCTTAGAAACTGAATCATAAAAATACCATACAAATGCAGAAGAATGAGAAAATTGACTCCTAGTTAACAAAAAAATTTTAGATTAAATATAAATAACTCAATTTTATACATTTATAAAATAGTAATGATAATTTTAAAATAGAAGCTGTATAATATGAATTACAAAACAAGAATACGAGCATGCCAAGGGCCTGATATACCGGTTTGACAGACCTGACTTACCAATTTAGTTTCATTTTTCTGTGATTTAAATAACATCATGTATAGCAAATAATATGGAAAGACAAAGCCTAATACTAGATAGTCTTAAAATTTTGGGTCCATGTAAAAGATAAGGTAAACTAAAATTCTTCAACATAACAAAATGAAGACAATATTTGGATGAAAAAAATATTTCCTAAGAAGTGTACATTCTATTATCAGTGGTCACATCTCTAAGAAGCAAATAGGGAAATACAAATAACACTAGACAACAACAGTGTTTGTGTGTAAACATAAATATATAATTGTGTGTGTATCTATATCTATATCTACATACTGTGAAATCAAACAGTATTAAATTTACTGGCAATATAAACAACTGGATTTGGTAAACAGTTTTTAACTTTAAAATAATAGTACTTTACTTTTAAAAATTAGTCAAATAAATTTAAATAACAACTTTTGAATTAATCCAAAAAGTTTGGGTTGTTTAAAATGTTCAATCACGAGTCTAAAATGAAAATATTATGGGAACTAAGGAAATTAAAGTGTGAACTACAGCAAAGTAAATAATATTTTTACTAAATGGAAAAGTAAAATAAAAAAATCTTAATCCATTTAGAAAAAGTAAACTTTATGGTTTTTTTTTTTTTTACCTATGTTGAATATCTCTAAGTTGGCAATCTCTATTCATATCAAATGACATACATAAAAGCACTTTTGAAATTAAATTTCATTTCTTTTTTTTGGGGGGAGCGCTGGAATATTTAAAATAAATTACTTCATATGTGAATAAAAACTTTTATTAGGAAAAGGCTATTTCCAATAACAAATTATTTGCATGGCAATCTTTTCATTAGAAAAATTATTAAAAATATGCTAATGTTTAAAATTTCCAGGTTTTATATTTAGAATATATAAGTACACATAAAAAGTACATGTGCATATGAGAGTATCTGTAATATTCATAATTTCATAGATTATTTCGATTACATTTTGCCCACAGAACAATATTTTTACTAAGCAGAATTTATCATTTCAAACACAAATACTATTAATAAAACAATTTCTCAAAGAAAATTGTCACGAAAATTTCTTTAGCTAGGAATTTTTTCCTTTCCTTTCTAAAAGTAACCATAGTCTATTATTTATGTCTCTAAATATCAAAAACTGCATCTATCATCAAAAACTGAATAGATAATTTTTGAATGGATTTTTAACTACCTATATTGCCAATATTTTTACACTTTTGCTTTGTTTATATCCACCTAAATTTTGCAACCTAATGATGTATAATTCTAATCTAATTTAAATGCAAAATCACTTTAAAAACCAAGCCAATTTTAAAGGGTTTAACTTAAAACAGTGAACATAATTTTTAATATCATCAATTTTACATTTAAAAAAAAAAGTATTTGCCTGCTTTCAGCACCCTCTGCAGGTGAACAATTATTATACAACATTCACAACCTATCAGAATTAAGAGGAAAAAATATTTCTTATGATATGGTAGCTCAAAGGGAGTAAATTTTTAAAGAACTACAACAAATGAAAGAAACTGCTATTATCACTTGTAGACAGTAATGTTATGTTTACCACCATTTGTGAATTAAATATTATTTTTTTTAAAAGAGCAAAAGTGCTTTAAGTTTCAAATAGTACTTTAATGCAACTGCTCTGCTACACTACTTATATTACAAGTGATTCAAAAGAAAAAATTCAATATATGACAGTTCTAATTGTGCTATCTGTTACCTGTAGATCTACCTACAAAGGGATTCAAATTATTAAGTACTTATAAACAAAAAAGAAGCTGCCTTACCATCTCTGTTGGACAGCAAACATACCAGGCCATTAAGGCAGGTATCAGTTACTTCTGAGATGTTGGTTGCACATCTGCCAATAGCCTGGATGGTCGCTGCAGCAAACTGTTTATCTTGACTTTTCACATAGGTCTAAGGAAAACAGGAAATCCATTAACTGTACATCAGTCTTATTAAATGAAAAATCATGACAAATTTGTCCATTAATTGTGCATTGTAGGCTTATAAAAATTATTACATTTATCAAATAAGTATATATTCTAAAAATACATAATTTCCAAAGCAACGAAGTTATACTAATATCTTATCTATGACTTGGGTTTTTCATTTAAAGAATGTGTTTTTATGCTAGCTCCAGTCACCTGTGGCCATAGTGGTTTCTGACTACCCGAGAGATAGTGGGGGGCAGTCACCCAAAGACAGCAATTAGTCTGAGTGCAAGGTTGAAGGAGTTGATGAGAACTCTCTCTTCAGGGAGGTTTCAGTCCATTTAACCAGCAGCATCTGTGAATCTATGAATAACCGACCTACCTGCCTCAAAGAACGAGTCTTTTTTTTTTTTTCCAGGAGACCAAATCAAAGAATTGGGAGGTTGAGACAAAGTAGAAAAGGCAAAATGAAAATAATATAGCCTGATAACACATATTTTATTTTCAAATTATAGAAAGGGAAGTATAATGATCTTCAGTGCTATCAATTCACAAGAAGCATAAAACACTATCTAATCTTCATTAAGAGCTTGTTTCATAATAACTTTCATATTTTCAGAAAAGCAGAACAAATAACAGTAAACATAAAAGTTAAAGAAAAAAAGGACAATGATCATAGACAATAACAAATATACAAAAACTTTGTCAATATAATGTCAAAGTTGCATTTTAAGAAAAAGGCATTTATCAAATTTTGAAAGCAATTTAAGAATATATACATTGCACAAATAATATTTAACATGGAATTTTAAAATTAACATCTTGCAAATATAACAGGAAGGAATCTAAGATCATTTCAATTTGAATGCACTTTTGGTGAAACAAAATTTATTAAATATTCCAAAAGATACATATATTCTACTTTAACATTCCAAATAATTTAAGGGCTGCAAGATGATAAATAAGATTTTTATTTTACTATAAAATGTTTTGCTTTCAGTTACAAGTATTATTTAAAAAAAAAGGAAAACATTTTTTTCAATGCTGCTTAATAGAAAAAAAGGGAAGATATGAATGCAGATTTAAGAAATAAATCAAGTATTATAAACTTTTTGAATGTTAGTCAAAATGTGAAAGCAGCAATCAATACAATAGTTCTACATATGTTCTTCCATAAACAAAAAGGATACAAATATATCTCCTGATTTAATAAGATATATGACAAAGTAACAAAAATAGAATCAACTTTCAAAAGAAACTTAATAAAATATCCTGAACATTAAATAGCAAGATATCAACTTGCTATTTAAGCAAGACATAATAGCCAGCCAACAAACATTGAAAAAAAACTGGCATATGCTAACTGGGGATACAAAAAGTGGCAAAAGACAGCCCTGTGTCTTCAAGGAATTCACATTTAATGGTAACACCATTCAACTAAAGTAAAGAAAGGATGCAAACAAAGTTGCAAAAACAAGTAACTAGATAAAGAAAGAAATGCAAGTAAGGAGGACAAGCATCAAAGAGTAACAATGAAAAATCTGAGAAACAAATCCCAAAAGGTCAAACAGATGAAGGAAATGATTCTGGTTGGTTAGGATGGGATTCTTGACTGAAATAGTGTATCTCAAAAACAAATTTTGCATGTAATGACAACAATTATAAATTGGACAATTTTTAAGGGTGCAAAAAACCAAATAACACTTTTGAGCACCAATATCTTCCAATCACACCTATTCCAAATCACCCTCAGCAGCCTAATTTTTAAAATAAAGACAACTCCATAGTGAGGATATTACTTTATGATTCCCTTTTCTGTCATGTTACATCTTGGTTCATAATTTTTTTAACTTGATTGATGATTGCCTAGTTGTCAACCTGCATTTAGTTTATATAAATATTAAAAATCTGACAGACACTCAAAAATAAATACTATTTTCTAGATATCAATCAAGCAACAGATATATATTTTACTTTTCATATGAGATTTACAAAGTCAAAAATACTGAAACAATATAAGCTTTAAAGATCATGATTTATCAAGAAATAGTAGTAGTAGTAGTAGCATATACGATTCTATACACAAACCTGAAATTCTCGAAGGAGCGTTGATATATTGGCTTCATTTGCCAAATTTGTCAATATTTCAAGCTATTAAAAAAAAATGAACAATTTAAAGTCATTACTTTAAGAAAGGATTTTTACAACTACTAATATAAGAATCAAACTTGCTAAATTTGGGATTTGTCAACCCTTTTTTCAGAACACTAGTTCTACATTTATAATTTTATCATAGTTTGAGGAATCCAGTCTGTCTGAGAGTTCCTGGACCTTTACTCAGTTTAATTGCCCTAGTCATCTTCCCAGTATTCACTATTTTCCCTTTTAAACTTATCATTTCATGTATTAATATTTGGGCTTCTGAGTTACTGACAAAGCCTAGACATATATTACATTTTTAAATTAAATAAATTAAGGAAAAATTTGCTGTATTTTCTAAAATCTTAGGACTCTTCTCAGTGAAAATGAAGATGTCTAAATGAAAAACAAAATTAAACTCAATTATAAATATAGATTAAAATAATAGTTCACAGCAATTTTACTTCCATAAGAATTAGTAATATTAGATTTCTATAGTCATTATATGATTTTTTGCCATATTTCATTAATATTATCTTTAAAAATATTTTCATTTTCTTGTTTTGACTGATTACACATATCCAATATAGGAATTTTTTCTTTTTCTTCAAAGATGGTAAGAAGAAGATGCAGTTATAAGTTTAGGGACTGGGCTGACTGCCCAAAAAGAAAGGAAAAGATCATTAACGTATTTTTAAATGTGCAGAAGAGATGAGAAGGAAGACTAGAATACAAGCAAGACAAGAAACTATATGTTGAAGTGATTTATATACAAAAAGGGAATCAAAGATTCACAATTTCATGTGCAAACCTCTTTTTGTTCTACTCTGCATATGGAAATTCTCATTTTATTTGGTGTTAAAGTATAAAATTAAATAACTGACTATAATAAAAAAGAATAATTTTCACCTTTAAATTCATGCACAATAGAAAGCATTTTCTATGCTATTTAGCATCCACAGTAGAAAGGCATTTAATAGGTACTCTACTAAACTATATTTCAAAAAGGGGGAAAAAAGGTTTGATCAATAACCAGTCTATGTCAAGCTATCAAATCATATAATTAAATTGCTATTAGATCTACTACCCTAAAGAGACTTACTCAATGTCAATATTACTCAGTAAAGAAAAAAAGATAAGAAAAGCTAAAAAAGAAATAGGAACTACTAACTAAAATTTAGAGATAATAATACAAATAATTTATCCCTGGGGAAAAAACTAGATCTGGCCCTGAGCTAAAGAAAATTATTGTTTTGTTTCCAAGATGGCTGTTCTTGTCCAGAATAGTAATTATAATGGGTGACATTTACATAGCACTTTATCATTCTCAGAGTGTTTTGTATATATTATTACATTTAAACTTTATAACTCTAAGATAATTAATATATTATAAAAACTTATTTTTAAAATTTAGGAAACTAAGGCTCAGAAAGATGAAGGTACATGTCCATGATCATAACACTACTGAAATGTTACAAGTTAAGATTCAAACTGAGGTCTTGATACTTTCAAGTAAACATTATGCTGATCATATACCCCCTTCAGGAAAGAAAAGGAAGAGGAATACAGTCTTATGAGAAAATTACAATTTTAAAGAATAAAAAGGATAATCCTGAGCATGAACCAACCAACAAACAAAAAACAAAAACAAAAATCACTAATTTGCTAGACTTTATAAAGGCCTCAGAAAGTTGTGAGTACTTACTGTGAACTCAATAAATCAACAATATGATATGACAGCCAAAATATCTAATAAAATCTTCATTTGCATTAAAAGAGGCATAGTATCCAAGACTGTTATTTACAAGATTAGAAACAACCAGGGGAAGAACACGATGCTGACATGACAGAACATTAACCACAGGAAAACTAGTTGAAGGAATTAGGAATGTTTACTTTGAAGAAGGAAAGATTTGGGGAGGAAATAGGAAAGGAAGCTGTAGAAAGAGACACTAGACTTGGTCTACCTGGCCCTAGAATTTAGGTAGAAGATTTAAAAAAAAAAAAAAAACTGATTTTGGCATCAAATAAAGTAAAATTTCCCAAGAATTAAAGATGTGCAAATGGTGTCTAGGAAAGTAGATCTCTAAGATCTTAGTTTAAAAGAGAGAACTGTTCAGAAATGAGTTAGTCCAGATTAGGGGTGCTTAATTTATGATCTATGAATTCTAAAAAGAACTGGACCCACATTTCCATATAATTAGCTTCTTCTGTAAATCTATGTAAACTTATTTTGTGAATTTAAAAATATTCTAAGAGTCGCCCTGGTTATCATGAAATGGCTGTATAATACAATCAAAGGTTAGGAGCCCCTTGTTCAGATAACGCGTAAGGTCCCTTCCAACTTGAGATTGTGTGATTTTCCAAAGCCGACATGGTCTAGGCATCAATTTTTCAAAGTAAATTGCTTTTAACTAGCATTAGTCCTTCTGGAAGGATGATATGTACTCTTAATATTAAAAAAAAAAAAGTTATGCATGAATTGGAAAATTAATATTTACTATTATAAGGAAACCAAGAGTAAATTAAGCCATAAACCAGTGAGAATAGAACTATGGATCTCACATTCACCTACAGACCTTGATATATTTCTTTTATATTTTACTTTATATGGAACATTTAAGAAGATATACATTTCTCACAGAAAAACAAATAAATCATGTTGGATGTTTATAGTTAAATGTTTACAGAAAAAACTTAATGAGATATAAACTTTATTTCATTTCCCATATATCTCTGGTTATCTCATCTGTATGAGACACAGTTTCATGGGAAAAACGCTGGACATAGATAGGAAAGATTTAGACTAGGTGAACGACAGCTGTAATGCTATTAGATATTCAAGTCATTGCCTGCCATCTAGGGGAGGGGATGGAAGGAGGAAAGGGAAAAGTTGGAACAGAAGTGAGTGCAAGGACAATGTTGCAAAAATTACCCATGCATATGTTCTGCATATTTAAAAAAAAAAAAAAAAGATATTCAAGTCATTTCCTAGAATCAGTTTTATCAAGTGTAAAATGGGAACAAATAATACAAATCAACTAGCTATAATGAGGAAACACTATATAAATGAGTTATTGTTACTACTAAGTAGTATAATTACCAAACAGTGTTATAAGAAAAACATTTCAGAAGGCAATCATCTTTTTTTTTTTTTTTTTGGGGGGGGGGATGGCTAAAAAATCTAAATAATAATTAATATCACAGATGCCTGCTTCACATTTACTGCAATCACCAATAGGGCTTAGTGTTGACCAACAAGAAATATAGTTTCTCATATCTCTTTTCCCTTGTCTACCTTCAGTTCCTAGATACTGCTAGGAAGCATACAAATATAAGTTGCATGAGGAAAAAATTGATTAGAATATAACATGGTTGTATGTATATGTGTGAGTATGTGTATGTGTGTGTGTGTGTAAAGTTTTACAGTAAAACCTCTTACATTAGAATTCTAATCTCTAATGTTTAGAAACTTATGTTTTTTGTTTCTGTTTTATCTTATTTTTTTAATAAATCAAACATTAGAAGACCATCTATAAAACTGAAAAATGCCTACCTTCAGTGTCTTAATCATAGTTGGATCAGTTGATCTAACATAAAAACTCTTCAAATAAGGTTCAAACATACCCTAATTTTTTAAAGGAAAAAAAAAAGAGGAGATTAATGGCATATCCATTTGGCATTTTCCTAAATTGTAAGTGATATACATACCTTTCTCTGAATTGACATAGTTGCTATATTCTGTAGAACAATGTACTGCACCTCCCTAGAAATAAAATAAAATTTTTACTAGGAATATTTTTTAATAAGTTGACACTAATTAAAGTAAGAAACAAGTTTGGCTCATGGAGAAGAGAAAATGTACTTTCACTGAAAAGTTTATAGGAATTATGACATAAATTGTACATAGGCTATGAGATATGACAAATGGTTGTTTTTACTGAATCTTTTTAAAAACTCTTAAAAAAAAAAAAGGAGAGCTCACTGGATAAGTGATGAAAGCAAAAGTATATTTAGAAATGAATGCAATGTAAAAACAAAAATAAGAAAAGTAAGGAAAATAAAAAATATATTTAATATTCATAAAGCTTCTTAGAAAATCTCAAACTTTAATAGAAAAAAAGATTTTTTTACCATTTGCCACAAAAAAAGTTAAATTCAAAATATTAACCAAGTCAATCTGACATTAACTGACATTTGAAATTAGAAGATTTCAAATTTAATCTAAAGATCGGCAAATAGACAAATAAGTGGTGATATATTACTATGATAAAATAGTGTTGTGCAGTTAAAAAATAGTTGATGTCTGAAGAATGCAGAGAAAAATGGAAATACTGAAGTAATGAAGAATAAGTAAGATGAGCCAAGAAAATATGCATCCCAGGGAAAGAACTTTAGGAAATGAATGTGAACAATTACATAGCATTCCAAATCCCTCTATTTTTGTCCGCTTGCATTTTTTATTTCCTTCACAGGTTAATTGTACATTACTACAAAGTCCAATTCTTCTTGTACAGCAAAATAACTGTATGGATATGTATACATATATTGTATTTAACATATACTTTAACATATTTAACATGAAAAAAATATGCACAATAACTAGAATAAGATAAGTAAAAAGAACAGAATAAAATTGGATGTTGTATATTTATAATAAACAAGTTGGCCAATGGAGAAGAGAAAATGTACTTCCTTTCACTGAAAAGTTTATGGGAATTATGACATAAATTGTACATAGGCTATGAGATATGACAGATGGTTGTTTTTACTGAATCTTTTTAAAAACTCTTAAAAAAAAAAAACAAAGGAGGGCTCACTGGATAAGTGATGAAAGCAAACGTGTATTTAGAAATGAATGCAATGTAAAAACAAAAATAATTAAAACTTTTTAAATGTAAGGGGGTTTGGGGAATTTCAAGAACCATGTACCAAAACTGTCCACATTCTTTTTTTGTTTTTTAAAAATCATATGAAATGCTAGATTTTTAAGCTCTATCTGGTAGGAAAAAAAAAATCAATATTTATCACTAAACCTGACATCATTTTAAAATAAACTTTTATCATTATTAAATTATATCTAAATTAATCTTCTTTGTAATAATCAAATGCAAATTAACATAAAAAGTTAAAGACAAAACATAATTTCTTAAATACAAGTTCTAAAGAAACAGGAAAAAAATCAAGAGGAGGGAGGACTGACCTACCTATTACTACGAAGTAAACGTACTAATGATTTAGAAATAATACCAGCTTCAGATTTTGGTGATAAGTGCCAATATAGCTGAGCAACTGCCATCACGACCTGAAAAAAAGTGTTAAATATCATTAATAACTCCTTTTAAAAATCTGCTTTAAATTGAACTGAGGTCTTTATGCTTATGTAAATCTAAAAGAACAGAACTACAAGATGAAAATTACTAATCCAAAATCATAGGACCATATATCTAGAGTTCAGTGGGAATTCAGGAGCCACTAAGTCTAATGTCCTCATTTTACAGATAAGAAAACTGAGATTCAGGGAAGAGAAGGGACAAGCCCAAGATCTCACAGGTAGCAAAAACCTTTGAACCCATTTCCTATAATTCTAAATCCAGTACTCTTTCCACATAAGTACATATAAGTCCTAATCTTGAAAAATGCTCCTTTAAAATTTAATGAAAGCATGAAAATGGACAGGAAAGTACATTATATTTTACATAATTATAGTTGGAGCTTAATGTTAATGTGTAAGGAAAAAAATTCAAGTCAGTGCAAAACTTGATGTTTTTAGTTTTGTTGGGAGAAAAGAGTAAAAAACCATGATTGAAGGAGGATGAAGATATGTAAAGGAGAATTTGAAGGTTTGAGAAATGAGGAACATGCTGAAGATTGATGTAAGGGATATAAAATTTGGAGGAACTTCAGAAAATGAAAAATGAGGAGGAAGAAGCACAGAAGTTAGAAGGACTCAAGCAAAAGAAAAAAATTATTAAAACAAGGCAATTAGTCAATAAGTCTTTATTAAGCACTTATTATTTGCCAAACTTTGTACTAGGAGATAGGAATACAAAAATAAAATTCAAACAGTCCCTACCCTCAAAGTGTTCATAACAAGAAGAGAAGAAAGATTTGTGGATATGATACCACCTTAGTCCAGGCCCTTCTCAATTCTTGACTGATCAATTCAACAAACTTGGGATTCTCTGGGTCTCATCTCTCTCTATTCCAGCACATCTTATACATCACTGCCAAAGTAATTTTCTAAAAGGACATAATGATCATTTGATTCCCCTACTTAACAAACTCCAGTGATTTTCAATTACCTCTAAGATATAACAGCTTCTGTTTAGCTTTTAATACACTACACAACCTAATCTTCTCTCCAGTCTCTCCCATATACATCTCTGCCCAGCCAAACTGACAATTTCTTTCTCTTTTCCTCACATGGAGCCCTCTATCTCCTATGTCTCCTTGCCTTTGCATTGGTCCATATGCCTAGAAGGTAGTCACTCCTTATCTCTACATCACAGAGACATTTGTTTTCTTTAAGATGCAACTTAAGAACTGTCTTCTGGATAAGCCCTTTCATAACTCCTCCTATTAGTACCATTCTTTTCAAACAATTTTTCATGTATTTATATTAATTTCTTATTTATATTGTATATTTTTATATTTACCCAATGTCTCCTCAATTAGGAGATATGTTTATTGAGAAAAGAGACTGTTTCATTTTTTGTACTTGAATCCCTAGAGCTAGGACACAGCAGATGTTTAATAAGTATTTAATGATTAAAATGGGGAGGGGAAAAAAACAACAACAGCTGAGCAACCCAAGACCATAATGTTGTAAAAATCCAGGAAATTTGTAGCTGGGGAATTCTGATATTGTCTAAAGACTGTTAACATCTTTGTCCCCTACCAATAACTGTTGGCATGGGAGAATTGGGCCCAAGGGTCAAAGAGAAGAAAGAATTTGGGTTACCTTTGTTTATGGAAGGGATAGAAGATGACTGAAGTAGATAGGAAAGAAAATCAGTTCAGTCAGAAGAAGACATCTAATACCTCATTAGGACTGGGCAAAGGAGACTGGGAAGGAAGAAAAAAACTGGGTATTGTTCCTGCCGAGCCTTCTGGCTGCAAGCTGCAATCTGGAGGGCAAGGTAAAGACTGTGCTGGCCAAGAAAAATGATTTTTTTCCAAAAGACTTTCAATGGGAAAAAGGGGGGGAGGGGAGGATGTGAAAAAGCAGATCCAAATATGTGTCAAGAAGCTGCAAGATAAAAGAATGTGTGGCACAGGGGAGAAAGGAAAGAAAGAACATGGAACATATTAGAAATGAGCAAAAGATGTGGTTCTTTCTGAAGATAAAAGCATCTGAAAAAAGAAACAACAGTCTGTCCTGTAATAAATACGGTAGATATCAAGAAAAGAGCTTTGTGTAAAAGATAAGCAAATAAAGAATTAAGAGGAGGAGGACATAAGTTGGTGACAATGCTAAGGAATAACAAGAGTTGAGAGGAGGACATAAATAGGGGGAGTTGGTGACAATGCCAAGGGATAACAAAAGTTGAGAGAAGGAGAACATGAATAGAGGGAGTTGGTGACAATGCCAAGGGATAACAAAAGTTGAGAGAAGGAGGACATGAATAGAGGGAGTTGGTGACAATGCCAAGGGATAACGAGTTGAGAGGAGGACATGAATAGAGGGAGTTGGTGACAATGCCAAGGGATAACAAAAGTTGAGAGGAGGACATGAATAGGGGGAGTTGGTGACAATGCCAAGAGATAACAAGAAGCATCTATCTGCTGACACAATAACTATATTAAAATTAATAATGAAAATAATAATTATTGACTCAACTATATAATAATATTAATAAGTACTACAGTTAATTTAAATATAGTTTCCAAATCAACTTTTGCAGTCAACATATTTACAATAATAATACCATCATTTAAATTTTTAAATATTTATTTTATTTTTTAATCTATGGAATAAAACAAGCATTTCCATGACATAGTATAATAAAAAATTATTTCACATGAAATTACAAATTTATTGTGTTCAATTTGTTATTCCTTTTAAATATATAATAAAGTTATAATGTAAATTTTTTCCCTTTTTTTCCCTCCCCCCAGAGATGATTACCGTTAGACACCAATATATGTGTGTGTGTGTGTATATGTGTATATATGTATATGTATATACATATATATGAGTGTGTACAGATATATGTAAAATCATTCTATACATACTTCTATTTATCAGTTCTTTCCATGGATGCAGATACTCTTCTTTCACATAGTCTCTACTAGGTGGCGCAGTGGATAGAGTACAAGGCCTAATTCAGGAGAGACCTCAGTTCACAGCTTAACACTTAACACTTCCTAGCTGTGTGACCCTGGGCAAGTCACTTAATACCAATTGCCTCAGCAAAAACAAACAAATAAACATATATATATATATATATTCTCTGTAGTCAATTTGAATATTTATAATAACCAAAATAACTATTACTCAAAGTTGCTCTTAAACAATATTTCTGCTACTATATACAGAGAGTATTTTATTGATTTTACTCATTTTGCTCTTTATTATTTCATGCAAGTCTTTTCATGTTTTTCTAAGATCATCAAGTTAATCATTTCTTATAGCCCTATAGTATTCAAACACAATCACATAATACAACTTGATCAGTCATTCCCCAACTGACAGGCATCCCCCTCTAAATATCATATACTTAAAAGATGTTAATTGTTTTGATTAATCTTTAATTGATTCTTGGGAAGGTAATAATACCTATACCATATCCTCTGCAAAAAGAGATGCTTTTCTTTCCTTGTTGTCCTTGTTTATTCTTTTCATTTCTTTTGCTCAGCTTGTGCATTTTACCTAACATTTCTAGTAAAATTACCTGGCATTTCTAGGTAACCACATAACAATGGTGATAATGAACATCTTTGCATTACCCCTGATCTTAATGGAAAGACTTCTAGTTTTTTCCCATTACGGATAATGATTGCTATTTATATTAGATTGATATTACTTATGATTATTTTTTAAATAGATTTTTTTGCTATGCATTCTAATGATTTTAATAGAAATGGGTACTGTATTTTGTCAAAAACTTTTTTCTCAATCTTTGGAAATAATCACATATTTTTTGCTATTTTTTATTACTAATATAGTCAATTATGCTTAAAGTTTTAATAATATATAATTTGTTGTGTGCTTTCTAAAGCCCCCAAATTGGGGCGACAAAATATACTATGCTTTCTAGAGCCCCACGTTGGGTACCAAAATACAGTGTCCAGACTAGCTCTCTGGAGGATCTTGGAACCAGTCTTGGTCTTAGTGGAGGAATGCAGGAGGCAGGAGAGCCACCAAGAGGATGGTCAAAATTGGAATGTCTCATTTCCAGTCCTCTCAGTCCTTAAATACCTCAGTATGATTACATCATTACAGCATACTCAGTATGTGTGAACTAGAGAACTATTACTAAGTACTACTAAGGACATACTAAGTACTAAGTATATATGAATTAGAGAATCATCATCTCATCAATCACATTGAGTTAATACCCTGCTGTAAGTATTTTTGCTTCAAGTATACTTCTCCAGAGTTCCCCAATATCTGCAGTCCTCTACAAGAACTAGCCTTGCAATCTTTAATATAATCTCAGCCTGATCATATTGTATGACATAATCTTGCTTATATCTTACTTAAAAATTTTTGTATCAATATTTATTAAGAAAATTGATCTACAAATTTCTTTCTCTATTCGGGCTAGCAAGACCAGATTTGCTTTAGTAGGATTCCTTTACCTATTTTTTTTCAAACAGTCTACACTGTATTGGAATTAACTTTTTAAAAAATATTTGGTAGAATTTAATTGTGAATCCATTTAAGTCTTGGGGTATTTTACTGTCTGTTTCCTCTTGTACCTCATTTAACTTTATTTTTGTTTGTTTTTTTCCAAATTTATAATAAGAAAAACAGAAAAACAATACAAAACAAAGTGAAACAAAAAAAAAAAAAAAAAAAGAGAGAGAGAACATTGTGATGTGCCCAGAAGAACATCAGGAAGGATTCAAAATATATAACAAATGTCAATTTAAGAAAGAGTGTGTGTGTGTGTGTGTGTGTGTGTGTGTGTGTGTGTGTGTGTATGTGTAGAAGAAATTATACTCATGAGTGTTCATCTTTTCTTTACTTCCTTGTAAATTGTTCTTTTGTTCTCTGCTGCACACATTTTTTACTTTATTCTCCCTTTCCCCCTTTCATCCCCTCCACCCTCAAGCAGGCTATAGTAAAAAAGAATATATTTATATTACACACACACACACACACATACTTATACCCCCCACACCTACACACACACACACACATCTTTCCTATCCCTGCTGACTCTTTCATTAAATTCTGCTACATAACTTAACTATTACTTCACCTCCCCCCACCCATAGATCTCTCCCTTGCCTTCTTCCTTCACCCTTTCCTTCCCCATCTACTCATCCTTTCTTCCTTATTTCTTTATAGATTTTGGAGGGTGTTATACCCTTCAAGGTATATATGTAGTGTGGCCCATTGAACCCATTCCCAATGTGAGTAGATTTTCAGAAACTACAAGTCCTCCTCCTTCCCCCTCTAATACCTCTGTTGTCTATTCCTCCTCTGCATATCATTTGTATAACAATTTTTACCTTTACTCTGCCAATCTTTCTTTGAGTTTGCCCTATAGTTCATATAAATCTCAAACATAAAGTATTCATTTCCTGTGTGTAAAAAAAAAAACATAAATAATTTGTCCATGTTGAGTTCTTTAAAACTGTTCTTTCATACTGGCTCTTATATGTTAAATTTTCTGTTAAATATGGATTTATTTGATATAAAGTCCTGAAAATCTGCAAGTCCAAAATCTGCAAGTCCACTGAAGGCCCTTTTTTTTCCTCATTCAAAATTTTGCTGGATATGATATTTTTGGCCAGAGGCCTAGTTTTTTTGCTTGTCATTATATAGTATTCCAGGACCTGCAGCCTTTTATTATAGCTGCTGATAAGTCTTGTACAATTCTAATTGTACTGCCAGAATATTTGCATTTTTTTTCTTGTTTCTTGAAACATTTTCTCTTTGATCTCGGGGTTTCAAAATTTGGCAATAATATTTCTATGACTTTTCCACAAAGGCTCTCTTTGAGGTAGTGATATTAGTGTATGTTTTGCTATATCTACTTTTCCCCTCGTGTTCTATCATTCCAGGACAATTTTCTAGGATTATTTCCTGAATTATTGTGTCAAGGTTCTCTTTTTGTTCGCAACTTTGTTAGTCCAATTAGTCTTATATTTTCTCTTCTTGATCTGCTCTCCAAATCTGTTGTTATGAGATGTTTCACATTCTGTTCTATTTTCTTACTCTTTATAATCTGTTTTGTTATGTCTTGGTTTCTCAAAGCTTCACTGGCTTCCCCTTGCTCAATTAGAATTTTCAAAGCATTATTTTCATCTTTGAGACTTTGTGTCTCTTTTTCTAATTGGTTAACATTTTTATACTCTTGTTTTTCTTGGACAATTTTAATTTTTTTCTTTACTTTTTCCTCAATGTCTCTCATTTAATTTTTGAATTCTTTTTTGAGTTTTTCTATCAATTCTCTCTGGGAAGGGAGCAGTTTTAAATTACCTTTTAAGTAAAAGCTTTTTTTTTTTTTAAATAAATTATCCTCCTCTGAAAATAAATCCAGGTCTTCCTGTTTCCATTATATGTTTCAATGGTGGAGTTTCCTTCTTTGCCAGTTCGTTTTTTTTTTTTTTGTTTTTTTTTAAATAAGAGGTATTAGTATAAGCAGCACTTCTAATTGTAGAGTGGGGGGAGGGGAGGGAGGAGAGGGAGAATGGTGCCTCAAGCTTCCCTTCAGCTCTCTACACTGACCAGGAACCCTACACCAAGAGCTTCAAACTCCTCCAAGAGTCCACAGCCAGCAGTGTCCCTGCTCTGCACTCACCCAGTGTTCTTGGAGTACATGAAAAAAGTATTATCCAATAAAAGGGAGAGAAGAGAGTAGCTTAATTTTTATTTGGTCCTATTTTCTCTGCAAATGATTTGAAAAAACATGATTAACAGGAAATGATATCACATGATAAGTGAGTAAAGACAAAAAGAAGACCTGATTGTCCCAAAATGGTTTCAATCTCAATGTGAAATGAACGAATAATGTCAGACTAACTTTAATCCTTTAACTGAAAGGATTACTAATAGATTTTAAAATTAAATAAACAGACTTTATAACTAGAAGAAGAGCTGTTAGGGAGTAGCTTACTTGAAAGAGAATAAGAAGTTTTTGTGAACAAGATGATCATCCAAATATACTTAGTTCTGATCATATCACAATTGTCAAGGTGTTAAAATAACATTATTAAGTCCCAAAATATTAGACTTAACAGAAGACAAATATAGGTACCACCTACTATTTAAAACAGTATTTCAAGCATTATGTTACACATACAAAATAACATAGAACAGGGAAGGAAATACTGACAAATGGAAATGAAAAACAGCTGGAAGATATGAGAGGTAGCATTACCATTAAACTCTGAAAGATGTTTGAGATTCTAAAAGGAAGAACATTCTAGATATAGAAAACAACCTGTACATATGCATGGAGATAGAAGAACAGCTGCGTTTTGTATGTTTATTTTGTATGTTTATTAACTTATTTTTGTAATTGTTATATGCTTCCAATCACCACAGAATGCTACCTTCTTGAGGGCTAGAGTTATTTTGATGTTTTTCTTTGAATCCTCACACCTAGCAAAATGCCTGACACAAAATACTTGTTGAATGACTAAATAAAAAAATTTCATTCTTCTTTAGGATATCTATTTAAGTATCTGAAGACATTTATTTTTATCTCCTATTAAGTTTAATATTCTCCTTTACTTTAGTTAACACTTTATTGTCATGACCCACATAAGTAATTAATGAGAAATTGTAAGGTTATATCTATTAAGACTTTAAGACTACCAAGATTTATTATCTTGAGAAAAATGCTTTGCAAATCTTAAGGGACCAGATAATGGAAGTTATTTTAGGCTCCCAATTCCCCTTCTTCCCCCGCCCCCCAATCCAGAATAAATGAAAGACTTAAAGAAATAAACATCTTAATATTTCAGATTTCTCTAAGAAAGGTAATTCACTAAGAAAATAACACTTTAAGCCCTTGAGAAAAGTTAAGACTTCATGCCTAAGAAGATAATATAATTTTCAAAGTAGATAGATATACTTAAAGTTTATTCTGTTAATAAATTCACATTTAGGTTCCATTTCTTTTAAAACAACAAAGAAAAAAATTAAGCTCATCACTGATACTTCTTACAAGTACCAGTTTTCTTTATCAAAAACCAAACAATCAATCCTTGCTGTAGTTTTATTTCTGAAGGTAAAGCACAGCTACTAAAAAAATTGGTTAAAAGCTACTTATTAACTAGGAAAAAATTTTTACATCAAAGAGTTCTAATAAAGGCCTCATTTCTAAATACATAGAAAATTGACTCAAATTTATAATGCAAACCATTCTCCAATTTATAAATGGTCAAAGGATATCAACAGACAATTTTCAGACAAAGAAATTAAAGACATTTCTAGTCATAAGAAAAGATGACAGAAAAAGGTAACAATAAACTTTAGAGAGGATGTGGGGAAAACTGGGACACTAATATATTGTTGGTGGTTTTGTGAACTGATCCAACTATTCTAGAGACCAACTTGGAACTATGACCAGAGGGCTATCAAAATGAGCATACTCTTTAATCCAGCAGTTTCTCTACTGGACCTGTATTCCAAAGAGATCATAAAAAAGGTCGAAAGACCCACATATGCAAAAAATATTTGTGACAGTCCTTTTTGTAGTGGCAAGGAACTGGAAACTGAATAGATGCCCATCAGATGGAGAATGGCTGAAGGCGTTATGGCATATGAATGTTATAGAATATTATTGTTCTATAAGAAATGACCAGCAGGATGAATACAGAGAGAGGCTTGGAGAGACATACATGAACTGATGCTAAGTGAAATGAGCAGAATCAGGAGATCATTATACACTTCAACAACAATATTACATGATGATCAATTCTGATGGACCTGGTTCTCTTCAATGATAAAAGGATCAAAATCAGTTCCAATTGATCTGTAATGAATAGAACCAATTACACCCAGAGAAAGAACACTGGAAAATGAGTATGAACCACAACATAACATATCAACTCTTTCAGTTATTGTTTGCTTGCATTTTTCTTTTTTTCTTCTCAGGTTATTTTTATCTTCTTTCAAAATCTGATCTTTCTTGCAAAACAAGATAACTATATAAATATGTATACACATATTGAATTTAACATATACTTCAACATATCTAACATGTATGGGATTATCTGCCATCTAGGAGAGGAGGTGGAAGGAAGGAGGGGAAAAGTTGAAACAGAAGTTTTTGCAAGGGTCAATGTTGAAAAATTACACATGCCTATGTTTTGTATATAAAAAGCTACAATAAATAAATAAATAAATATTTTTTTAATTAGCTCTTTTCGACAATGAGGTGATTCTGGCCAATTTCAATAGACTTGAGATGGAGACCCATCTGCATCCAGAAGGAGTACTGTGAGGACTGAATGTGAATCTGATTTTTCTTGTGCAGCATGATAAATGTGGAAATATATTTAGAAGAATTACAAAAGTTTAACCTATATTGGATTACTTGCTGTCTAAGAGAAAGGGGCAGAAGAGAAATAGAAAAATTTGGAACATTAGGTTTTGCAAGGGTAAGTGTTAAAAACTATCTTTGTGTGTATATTGAAAATAAAAAACTATTATCCAAAAAAAGAAAGAACTTCCACTAAAAAAAAAAAAAAAAAACTATTTTAGTGATTTTCCTCAAAAAAGAAAAGTACTTGAATTTGTAATTAATCAATTAGTTTGTATTCTACTATTCAATTTAAACACATATCTTCATTCACTTAACAACTGATGAAGTGAATTTCCTTCCGAATGTGTTTAGGTGTTTGTTGGGAAGTATCTGTCATATTAAGATAAAAGTTATGCACAATTTTTTTTTGTTATTAAAGATACTTTCACACTACTTTCATTTATTCTGTTTTAGTTTATATCAATAAATAAAATATACACCACTAACACAAATACATAAAGAAAGCTTTTTTTTCCCCCTGAGGTAATTGGGATTAAGTGACTTGCCCAGAGTCACACAGTTAGGAAGTGTTAAGTGTCTAAGGTCACATTTAAAAATCAGGCCCTCCTGATTTCAGGGCTGATGCTCTATCCACTGTACCACCTACCTGCTCACAATAAAGCATTTTTAGAGATTATCATTTAAAGATTTAAAGATTATTTGTTAAAGTATCTTACACTTTTTTAAAAATACTTTTTGGATATTTTAAAAATATAAAAGAATAAAACATTTTACATACCGCAGCATTCCTACTTTGTAGCAAAGGCTTTGTATTTCTAATGAGCAGTCGATGGTCTGGATCCATAGCATAAGGTATTTTACTTTTATCAGTTTTGTCTTTTTGCTCTTCATCAGATTCATAGAAATTCTTTTCACTGTTCTCTTCTAAGTTGTCATCCTGCAAGGAAAAAAAAAATTAAACTCCATGAATAAGTTCAATTCCCAAAGACACATATAGTAAGCATGGAAACTACTGTTCAGTTTAAGCACAAAAAGAAGCAACTTTTCCTTTTTTGATGTAAATGAAATTAATACTTACTATCTTCTCCCAATCCTCATTGCTATCATCTACCAAAATCTGAGGAATTCTACCCACTTTCTCAATAACTTGAGTATCTGATTCATGTTCCTCAGACTTTGATGGAGATAGCAAAGGACACCAATTCCAACAGTGCAGGAATAGCAGATTATTAGGCCCTAATATAAAAGATTCTGGTGATTCCAGTGAAATTCCTAATTTAAAAGAAAACAACAACAACAACAACAAGGACAGCAACATCTTATGAAAATGCAAGCTGACAACTGATCCTTTAGATGCTATGGCCCCTAGCCTCCTCAGTAGTCATGGCTATTGAAGATTTGGAAAACATAGTTCTCAATATTAAATATTAAAGTCTTTTTGTTGTCTTCTGTTAGAATGTAAACTCCCAAAGTGAGGGAATGTCCTTTGGCCAGTAACTGTATTCTCAGTATTTATCCCAGTAAGTATTTTTAAAATTCCTTTTGTCTTGTTGAACAGTTATTATGTGCTTATCTTGGATCTGAAACTGTGGTGGGTACTGATAATACAAAGACAAAAATCAAACAGTCCCTGCTTTCAAAAGAATTTCATTCTATCAAGAAAGCCAACCTGTACATTATGCAAGTACATACAAAATAAATACATCGTACTTTTAAGGACAGAGAAAACAAGCTATATGAAATATCCAAGAAGCATAAAATAATTTCAGAGGAAAATAAATGGCTTGTTAAGACAAAGAAATGGTTCTTATAGAACAGAGGTCCTCAAACTTTTTAAATAGGGGGCCAGTTCACTGTCCCTCAGACTGTTGGAGAGCCAGACTATAGTAAAAACAAAAACTTTGTTTTGTGGGCCTTTAAATAAAGAAACTTCACAGCCCTGGGTGAGGGGGATAATCGTCCTCAGCTGTCACATCTGGCCCGTGGGACGTAGTTTGAGGACCCCTGTATAGAAGGTAAGAATAATACTAAGTCTAGAATTTAAAGGATCTCTAGAGGTGAGGAAAAGACAGTCTATTCTGAGTCAGGAAATAATTTTGAGTCACATGACCAACAAGATGGAGAAATATTTTCTCTAATAGTCTCAACTTCCCAGATCATATCAAAATAAAAATTATGCACAAAAAGTAAAACAATGTAACTATATTCACAATAAGGTACCATGGCTTAAGAATTATGTATTCAAAAAAAAAAAAAAAAAAAAAGAGTTCAAGATACAATTCAAGATAAAATACCCTGCATAGTTATCTATTATGCTTATTTTCCCTCTGCAAAAAAATGCCAAAAATACTCTATTTTAATTGAACAGCTTAAAAAAGCAAAAATATATTTACTTTTCTAATTCAATAAGATAATCAGTACTAGAAGAAATTATTTGAGCACAAAATTATTTGTTGTCTCTTGACTGGTTCTTTATTTCAATAATGTAAAAAAATGGCAATTATCTTAATAAATATGTATAAACACTTTCAGATTTTGGTTGGGAAAAAGGAAGTCGGGTTCTAACCAAAAAAAAAAAAAAAAAAAAAGACATGAGAAATTATAAGAAACAGATAAGACATATTTGACTTGGCTTTTTAAAGGAAATTGTTTCATTTGAAACGTATAATAATTAGATCGATAATGAATTCTAAAATATAATACTGTCACTTTTCTTAGAATGCATAATTTGTAGTAAAGAAATTACTAGTCTCATAGGAGTACTCAAAAGAAGGCTGCAATTGAATTATACCTCCAAGGCAAAATCAGTTGACTGATTCTTCTTTTGTATAGCTCTAGGCCCAAACTAGTTCTGTTTAGTGCATTAGGAAACCAATAAAATGACAGCTAAACAATCAAAGGCTCTAAAAACTTAAGCACCCAGCAACAATGTGTAGTTAAGTAAAATCAAACAAATATGCCTCAACTCTCATCATATTTCTACATGATTAACTTAGCAATCCACTCAGCACAGTAACTAATAATAAAAGCCCTCAAAGACATGTAAAATGTCACTTTTTAATGAGCCGTTATTCTTTTTTCACATTTGTCTCTCTGTATCAATTAATATAATTCTTTAGTATTTAAGTCCATTATTGCAATAAAGGACATCATGATTTTAGTTTGTAACCTGTATGAAAAACAGATAATTTCATCACATAATGAATCACTTAACCTTTCTCAGACTCAGTTTATTCAACTAAATTCAACTAAAATAATAATTGTAGCTGGTAACATTTCTATAACATTTAGTATGTGCCAGGAAATGTGCTTTACACAGAGCTTTACAATTATTACCTGATTTGAGCCTAACAACTCTGGGAGGTAGATGTTATTATTATTCCCATAATTATATATAAGGAAAATGAGATAAAGTAACTTGTCCACAGTAATAATAATTGTCCACAGCTAAATAAATGTCTAAGGTTGGATTTCAGCTGAGATCCTCTTGATTCTAGTCCACCATTACTATGCATATAATATCCCAGCTGCCTCTGGAGATAAAAGGATTAAAAACAGTACTAGCCTAAAACAGTTGTTTTGAGAATGAAAGGAGATAACATATGTAAAAGACTTCCTACACCATAAAGAACTATATAAATGCTAGCTATTACTTGAATCTTTAAAGAGTATACTTAGTGCAGAGCAATCTGGAATTATACCCAAAAAGTTATCAAACTGTGCATACCCTTTGATCCAGCAGTGTTACTTCTGGGCTTATATCCCAAAGAAACACTAAAGAAGGGAAAGACCTGTATGTGCCAAAATGTTTGTAGCAGCCCTGTTCGTAGTGGCTAGAAGCTGGAAAATGAATGGATGCCCATCAATTGGAGAATGGCTGAGTAAATTGTGGTATATGAATGTTATGGAATATTATTGTTCTGTAAGAAATGACCAGCAGGATGAATACAGAGAGGCTTGGAGAGACTTACATGAACTGATGCTAAATGAAATGAGCAGAACCAGGAGATCATTATACACTTCAACAACGATATTGTATGAGGATGTATTCTGATGGAAGTGGATTTCTTTGACAAAAAGAAGATCTAACTCAGTTTCAACTGATCAATGATGCACAGAAGCAGCTACACCCAAGAAAGAACACTGGGAAATGAATGTGAACTATTTGCATTTTTGTTTTTCTTCCCGGGTTATTTATACCTTCTGAAACCAATTCTCCCTATGCAACAAGAGAACTGTTCGGTTCTGCAAACATATATTGTATCTAGGATATACTGCAACATATCTAACATATATAGGACTGCTTGCCATCTAGGGGAGGGAGTGGAGGGAAGGAGGGGAAAAATTGGAACAGAAGCGAGTGCAAGGGATAATGTTGTAAAAAAATTACCCTGGCATGGATTCTGTCAATATAAAGTTATTATAAAATATATATTTAAAAAAGTACACAGCAGAGAACAAAAGCAAACCTACAAGGAAGCAAAGGAAAAGATAAACAATTTCAAACACAACATATACTATTTATTATATAAACTGTCTTGAAATGGAAATTTATTGTTTCATATTTTGAATCCTCTCTTATGTTCTGCTGTGCACATGGCAATTTTTTTTTGTTTTATAATATATTTTGTATTTGTTTTAAATAAATAAATTTAAATGGAAAAAAATAAATATAATACAAATAGCTCACCAAAAAAAAAAAAAGAGTATACTTAGAAAATACTATTATCACTAAATTTTATGTAATGACTCATTTGACTAAAAGCTAAAAACTTTTATATTTATATCACTATTAACCTAAAAAATATAAGTAAATCACTTTAAATTTGATGAAAGAAGGAACCTATCAAAATAGTATATATTTAAATTCAAATAGGAATTAATATATAAACTAAAGACAATACAACTGACTTTTGTTTGTAATTCAAAGTGATCATAATGGGGAAGGGATTAAATAAACAATAAAGAAACTATCTTTTCAGATTTACCAAACATCAAGTTTGGGGATAACTATTTCTATTTTATTTTACGAGTGTCAAAAATCTAAGATTTCTTCTCCGAGCTATCCTTAATACCTAACATTACCAGTACCTTTTACACAGATGATAGACCAAATATGTATTCTCCAAAGTAACACAATGATCTTTTAATTGCCAGATCCAAGTGCCTTTTCTCCATCCTCGTTGTTGACCTGTCTGTTGTCTTTGACAGTGCAGATCATCCTCCTCTCTCAAGATATTTTCTTCTCTAAGTTTTGGGGATTCTGTGCTTTCCTGGTTTTCCTCCTACCTATGTGATAACTCCTTCTCTGTCTCCAATGCTGACTTCATGCCTAGACCATGTCTTCTTAACGATTAGGTAGGAAGGTAGGCTTTCCACACTGGTTCCTCCTCTCTTCTGTCTGCACTATTTCACCAGGTGATTTCATCAGCCCCCATGGATTTAATTATCATTTCTATGCTGATTCTTAGTTCTACCTATCTGCCCTAACCTTTCTGATGACTTCCAACTTCACCTCTCCAACTCTTAAATTCAACATGTCCAAAACTAAACTCATCTCCTCCCCACCCCCCATCACATTGTACTTATTACTGTCAAGGATACCACCATACTGTCAGTCCCCAATACAACTTTAGGTGCCATTCTTGATTCCTTATTCTCTCTCACCTCCTCCATATCCAATCTCTTGTCAAGGCCTGTTGATTTTATTTTGTAACATCTCTCAAATACATCATCTTTTCTCCTCTACAACTGCCATGCTGCCACCTGTCTGGTATAGGCCATCACATCTCATCCCAGGCTTATTGCAACAGTTGCTGGTCAGTCCACCTGCCTCAAATTTCTCTTACAATTCATATTCTACTCAGCTGTCAAAAGTAATCTACCTAATTATCCACCATATCCTCATTCAATAAACATCAGGAGTTCCCTAGGACCTCCAGGAAAATGCTCTGTTGGCAATCAAAATCCTGCCTCTGCTGCCCATCACTTTACCTCTCTAGGATTCTTATAACTTATGCCTCTCTACACAGAACTCAATCCAAAGACACTGGTCCTCCTTGCTGTTGCCCACAAGGGCAAGAAAATCTATCTCTGGACTGTGGACCTTTTCACTAGCTCTCCCTCAAGCACAGAAGCTCCCTCTCCACAAGGAAAATGTTGTGAATTTTTTCCAATTATTTTATCAAATATAAAAATCCCTTGCTCAAAATAAAACAGGTCTACATGAAGCATCATGCAGTTTAGATAATGTTTTGATATTTTTCTCCATCTGTAAAGCACCAAGCATTCTTAACATTCTCCATGTTTTATACCACAGCCCAGTAACCACTACACCATACAGGTGGAAGTGTGGATTTGAGGCCCATTGAACACTGAATCTCCCCCAATATATCACAATTATAGAAACACCTGTGCTAAGTAACATTGTGTTGAGCCACTGAAAATTCACAGTGTTCAATAGCCCACAACACTTCTCATTTCTTCTGGCTCTACATTCAGTTGCAAACTAATCAAGGATAGTGGTTTTCAAATAATGTGCCACAGTAACCTAGAATGCCATAGAGCTTTTCTAAGGGTTCCTTGAAAAAAAAGTGTGTAATGAGAAGATGCTATATTTGTGGCCACACCACAAACATATAAGCCTACTACAAGCATGCCTGATACAAGTTCCATAGCACAAAGGTCACACAAAATTTTTATCTTGGCCAGCTCTTTCTATCTGGGATGGCTCCATATATTAAAAATGTTTAAATTCTTGAGATCAATATTATACCCAAACAATTATTAATAAAGGCTTAGCCTATGATAATTCTCCTATTTCAGTATAGTTTATCTGTTGAATTCTCCAAAATATTTTGAGATTTATAGGTGATGTGGGGATTTACCACCTCTTGGTTCATAAATAAAGCTCACTTCTGACAAGCAATTCTAATCACTAGTCATATCCTACAAGATATTTAGTTAATTGCTAATTTTTTACAATCTGAAATTCAATAATATAGTGGAAAAAATACTGGCCATGAAAACTGAAAGCCTTGAGTTCAAATCCAGACCTAGAAATTTAATAGATATGAGACTGTGAAGCAAAGCTTGTAACTGCTCTGTACCTAAATCTCCCCTTCTTAGAGATTGGGTTCAACCCCTTTAAAGTTTCTTCTGGCTCTAAATTTATGCAAGATATGATAGGAGAAAAGACCATTAGATATGGCAACTAAAGGTTCATGGGCAACTTGAGGGAGTCTCAGTACAAGTAAAGTCATATCAACAAGCATTTATTAAGTGCCTAAAATGTACCATGAAGTATTCTAAGTGTTAGGGATCTTTCAAAAAAGATTAAAAATCATTAATAATCTTGGAAAATTAAAATAACATTGGATTAGTAAAGAATTAGCAATATTGAAGAGTTAAATAAAGAGTGAGCAGGCAGGAAGTGAAAGCACTAAATGTTAAATTTTTTGAAGGAAATTAGCTGAAATATATGGCACAAAAGCTACAGTATTAGCTATGGCATTTTAATGAAGGTTTTCAAATAGATAATCTGGGTCAATGATATTTCTACTATCCATTATCTAATTCTCATAATTTATTTAAAGAGAACAAGACTTAATTGTTTCCATCTCATGCCATATCTTTTATTAGATATTACTGTTTTTCTAGTTATATACTAATTTTGAACATTTCTCAAACAATTTGGTGGTCTCACTGTACAGAGGCAGTTGCTTCAGCATTGACTTCAACATCAATGAGACTCCCACTAGCCATTAAAAGATGTTCAATATTCACAAATTCTGCACCTACTGATTCTTTTCTCAGCTCAAACTCGAGTAGAGATGTGATACCTATCTATAGTCTTTGAACCTGTGTCATCCTTTCTTCGGACACATATTTTATAAAATAACTCACACTACTCTCAATTATTTTGATCTTTTCATTAAAACAATGTGTTTTAGTTATGTCCATCTAGTTTGGAAAGTCTCACTGAGTTATGAGTGGAATTTCTCTTCATCCTCCATAGGAAAGGGAAGCATTTATACAGCATCTATCATGTGTGAGGTAGTATGCTAAGTACTTAACACAAATACTGTTTCATTTGGACTCACAACAATTCTCTGAGGTAGGCACTGCTATCACCTCCATTTTGTAGTTGAGGAATCTGAGGCAGACAGCTATTAATGGACTGGTCTAGGGTCATACAACTAGTGAATATCTAAAACCAGATTTGAACTTGGGTATTCCAGCTTCCTTCCCAATGCATCACTCAGCTGCCTCTATAACCAAAGTTGGTACATAAACTGCTGATATTTTCAGTGAAATTTTTGAAAATATTTTTCATGAATACTATTACCCAAAATGACCAAATGTTCTAAGAAGCTTTATTTATTATTGCATTTGACTATTAGGTTAAAAAAAAAAAAAAAACAGATCCAACAATGTCTTTCTTTGTCTAAGGCGGAGATCTAAGAATAAAGTCCATGAATTAGTTGAGTTTTAAAATTTTTAATATAATTAAGTTTCATTCCTAATACTGTATTTTTTATTTTATATATTTTAAAAACATGCTGAAAAGGGTATGTGGGTTTCACTAGACTGCAAAATAGGACTGTAATGTAAAAGAAGTTAGGAATTCCTGCTCTGAGTGGTGCTTATGAGTCATCTTTTCATTTAGTTAGAATGCTTTTTTTGCCTTAATTTCTTAATTTGCCTTTGATAAGGACTTCAAAAATTACTTCTATAAAAAAATATATTTATACTTTTTATTTATCCTTCATTCCCAAAGAAGACTATGACATCACTTATACTAATAAGCATTCAACTACAGGACACAGAACTCAAACTTAGAGTTCCAACACCCAATTTAAAAATGAAAAATTATAAAAAGTACCAGAGATTCCTGAAAAAGCCTGAGGAGGCAGGGAGCATGAGTATTGCATATGATTAACACCTATCTTCTAGTTTTATTTTATGGGTTGTCAGGGCCAAAGAATTCATCACCAAATAGCCAGTCTATTGGTGATAAACCTCTCCATAATTAACAAGAATGTTTCTTAGAAGCAGACACAATAGCTTTTCATTAGAACCAGAAGGAAAGCCTTTCCAACATGACAAACCTACTACTACTAACACTTATACTCCACTAAGCTAAGCCAGGGTCAAGATCCCAGGATCCTAGACAACTCCATTCAGCAAATAGGCACTACAATAATTCTTGGAAGATACATTTTCAAAATAAATGATTTTTTATCAAGCCATTCTCCAATTGATAAATGGTCAAAGGATATGAACAGACAATTTTCAGATGAAGAAATTGAAACTATTACCACTCACGTGAAAGAGTGTTCCAAATCACTATTGATCAGAGAAATGCAAATTAAGACAACTCTGAGATACCACTACACACCTGTCAGATTGGCTAAGATGACAGGAAAAAATAATGATGAATGTTGGAGGGGATGCGGGAAAACGGGGACACTGATGCATTGTTGGTGGAGTTGTGAACGAATCCAGCCATTCTGGAGAGCAATCTGGAATTATGCCCAAAAAGTTATCAAACTGTGCATACCCTTTGATCCAGCAGTGTTTCTATTGGGCTTATACCCCAAAGAAATACTAAAGAAGGGAAAGGGACCTGTATGTGCCAAAATGTTTGTAGCAGCCCTGTTTGTAGTGGCTAGAAACTGGAAAATGAATGGATGCCCATCAATTGGAGAATGGCTGGGTAAATTGTGGTATATGAATGTTATGGAATATTATTGCTCTGTAAGGAATGACTAGCAGGATGAATACAGAGAGGCTTGGAGAGACCTACATGGACTGATGCTAAGTGAGATGAGCAGAACCAGGAGATCATTATACACTTCGACAACGATATTGTATGAGGATGTATTCTGATGGAAGTGGATTTCTCTGACAAAGAGACTTAACTGAGTTTCATTGGATAAATGATGGACAGAAACAGCTACACCCAAAGAAGGGATACTGGAAAATGAATGTGAACTACTTGATTTTTGATTTTCTTCCCGAGTTATTTTTACCTTCTGAATCCAATTCTCCCTGTGCAGCGGGAGAACTGTTCGGTTTTGCAAATATGTATTGTATCTAGGATATACTGCAACATATTTAACATATATAGGACTGCTTGCCATCTTGGGGGGGGGGGGGGAGGAGGGAGGGAGGGGAAAAAACGAAACATAAGTGATTGCAAGGGATAATGTTGTGTAAAAATTATCCTGGCATGGATTCTGTCAATACAAAGTTATTATTAAATAAAATTAAATTAAAAAAATAAAAAAATAAATGATTTTTTAAATGTCCCAGGAAAGGGCAAAGTGAGAAAATCTATAATTGGGAAAGTCTAATGGCAAAGCAAAGATAAAAAGAGTACACAAATAGACTCATTCTTAGATCATGGATGAATTACATCACCTAATATTTCAAATAAATTTTTCTTTCTGAAAACTCAAGGTAAATATATGTGGAAAAATTAACATTTCTTCTAAAGCAATGGCTACAAAAGAGACTTCTTGAAGTTAGTTAACAAAGATTTATTAAGCAATCCTAGTAGAAAATTTTAATCATGATTTTGATTCTCTATACCTCTACTTATAAGACACTTTCCTGCAGTATATTATAAAATGGAAAAAGAAAAAGGTCTATTCTTAAATTGTGGGAAGCATGGGGAAGTAGAATCAAGATGGCAGAATGATAGGAAGCAATGTGCTGAGCTCCAGTCTAGAAACACCTTTTTAAAAAGATGCAAAAAAAATTCACCACAATGAATCCTGATGTGAAAATCCAGAAAAAAATCACAGTGACTATCACAAGGGACAGAAAGCTAAATCTGTGGACACTGGAGATAAGGTCTAGCCAGAAGCATACATTGCAAGTACCCAGAAACAGGTTGTACACCAGAGAAATAAAGTCTCAGGCTCATTCCATGTCACCTTCAAAACCACACTGAGGTATTAGATGGGGACAGGAATAAACTGACAGTTTTCTCACCCACTATGCAAGTCATAGTTTCAATTTGTAGATTTAGATCAACGTGAAAAGATCAGCCCAAGGCAGAGAACATAAAAAGGAGGAAGTTCAAAGCAGGAGTCTAGACCCCACACTTAGAGTGGGTTCTGCACCATAGTTCATTTACCCCAAGTTGCAGAGGAATAATCAAGGCAGGACTCCCAGAGCAAGCAAAGGGAAATGTACTGTTCTACCAAAACCAACAGAGCTTCCCAGATCATTAATGGGGGTGGAGTAGCAATTTAACTCATGAACAGACTCAAAAGAGATAAGACAATGGAAACAATAAAAAGACATTGTCCAGATCTAACCACTCTGGGAGCAGTGAAAACTTGCAAGTTTTCCTTGTCCTGTCCCTGTCCCTGAGACTCTAAAATAACAACAACAACAACAACAACAACAACAACAACAACAACAACAACAACAAAAAAAAAAAAAAAAAAAAAAAACCTTGAAACCCTAATAAAGCAAGAAAAGAACCAGCCAAGACTTTCTCTCCAAAAGTGTGGCAGAACCTAGCCCTAACATCAAGTACGAGATTAGGGTAGTAGTATAGTATAGTAAAAATGAGTAATCAAAAAAAAAAAAAAAAAGTAATTACATTGGCAGGGAGGTTCAAGATAAACATAGAAGAGAATACCTCTAAAACACCTACAAGCAATACCTCAAAGAAAAACACAGTTTGGACACAAATTCAACAAAATATCTGGAAGAGATGAACCAAGCATCTGAAAGAATGTCAAAATGTCAAGATCTTTGGAATTAAAAAATTGGAAAAGGAATTAATTTTTTAGCATAAGTCATACAAAACTACCCAAGCAACAAACTTCCCTAAAAATTAGAATGGAATAAACAGAAGCCAATGACTCCAGAAGACAATAAGAAAAATGTAAATAAAGTGAAGAAATTTTTTAAAAAATAGATCAGAATGTAAGACATTTCATAGAAAATAAACTGACCGAGGGATTAAGGAGGAAGGTGGAGCCAAGATAATAGAGAAAAAACAAGTCTTTATCTGAGCTCTCTTTGGTGTCCCTCAGATCAACATCAGATCAAGACTCTGAAATGGTTTTTGGGGTGACAGACCCCACAACTATTTGGAGTGTAACAAATTTCCAGCAGAAAATATTTTGGAAGAACTTCAGGAAAGGTCTGTCTGAATTGGGCAGGAGAGGAGGCAGCCAGCGCAGAAGCAGCGCCAGGAAACCTAGGGCAGAGAGGAACAGGGGAATCTAGTGGGAGGCTTTTTACCAAAATACAGTAATGTTGGCTCCTCTGTCCTGGTTCAGAAGCCAGTGGATCAGCAGATTAGCTGTGAGACATCCAACATAAATACAAAAGGCAAATAGTGAGCTCCCGAGCCCCAGAATAATGTGGGTCTTGGCCACACTCACTTAGTATCAGAAGGAAGTCAGTTATCACTGGTCCGGGACAGCCTAAAGCCACTGTTATCTGTAGAAGAAGCTTGGGATAATCTCCCCTTTGCCCTAAAAGCAGACCTCAACCTTTTAAAAATGAACAAAAAAAGCAAAAAAGAACTCTGACTTGATGAAATGAAAAAAAAGCATATCACTTCTTACAAAATAGATACAAAAAAGAAACCAACTCAATAAAAAAAAATTTGTGAAATTAAAAAAAACTCACTTAAAAATATGTTTAATCAAATGCAAAAGGAAATTTAAAAAACAAAAAATAATTCACTAAAAATTAGAATTCAACAAATGGAAATGAATGACTCAATGAGACATCAAGAATCAGTCAAACAAAATTTTTAAAAAGTGGAAAAAAAAAAAAAAACAGAAGGTAAAATACCTTAATGGAAAATAGATCTAGGAGAGACAATTTAAGAATTATTGGACTTCCTGAAAACCATGATGAAAAAAAGAGCCTAGACATCATCTTTCAGGAAAACATCAAGGAAAAGTGCCCTGATATCCTAAAACCAGAGAGTAAAATAGCCATTGAAAGAATTCACCAATCAAAGAGACCCCAAAATGAAAATTCCAAGGAATAGTATAACTAAATTTCAGAATTATCAGATCAAGGAGAAAATATGCAAGCAATCAGAAAGAAACAATTTAAATATTGAGGAGCCATAGGATTACCCAGGACCTAACAGCTTCCACTTTAAAGGATCAAAGAAAGCCCTGGAAGCTGACATTTCAAAAGGCAAAGGAACTTGGATTGCAGCAAGAATCAACTATCCAGCAAAAGTAAGCATTATCTTTCAGGAAAAAAGATGGACATTCAATGAAACAAGTCAATTTCATTTATTTCTGAGGAAAATAAACTGACCTGGAAATCATATCAAGAAGAAAAAACTAGACTAGAATCTAAAGGGGAAGAGTAGGAGGAAAGAGTCAAGATATCACATTCCAAGAAATCTGAAAAAGAAAATTGCCCAAACCTGTTAAAACCAGAAGGCCTAGTGGAAATAGAAAGAATTCATTGTTCAACAGAGAAAAGCTAATACAGAAACAGAAACTCCCATGATATAAACACAGAGCTCAAAAGTCTAGGAGAAAATTTAGACATAGACAATGAAGCAGCTATCACTACTACAAAGAGTGAAGAGCTTTGGATATAATATTCCAGAAAGCAAAGATTGCGGGATTTTTTTTTTAATTATTCTGAGTTGAACATCAAATAAAATGGACATCTAAGTATATAACAGAACCAAAAAAATATAGCTAAAATGACTTTCTTGGTTTTTTTATATATAATATATTCAGCATACAATTCTCAAAGCTGTCTTGCTTATCTGCAGAATGTTTCTGGTCTTTATTCTTTCCTCTTCTATGTAAAAGTTTTTGGGAGAGGGGCAATTAGGTTTAAGTGGCTTGTCCAGGCTTGACAGTGAATGTCAAGGGTCTCAGGCCACATTTGAATCCAAGTCCTCTGATTCCAAAACCAGTGTTCTATCCATTTCACCATCTAGCTGCCCTCTTCTATGCATTTTTCCAAAACATGTTTAAATGAATCTTCTTTCCTTTCTTTTTCATTTTCTCCTTCATCCCCTTTCCTTTTCCTTCTCCCACTACTACTACTAATATAACTCTAGCTTCTAACTTTCTTCAACGCCCAAGACTGAGAGGAAAAAATATCTATACAACAAGAACACACTAGTCAAACAAAACAAATTCCCACCCTGGCCCTGTCTGGAAACATTCATGTTCTTTGGCACCTTGCATCTATCATGCCTCTGTCAAAAAGAGTCATAGGCTCTACCACTCTTCCTCTAGAATGATTGATCTTTGTATAGACCAGAATTCTTAGGAATTGCAGTATTGTTTTTCTATATTTACTTCTCGGACAAAGTGATATCCTGCCTCAATTCATTTTATTCTTTATCAATTCATATGCTTACTTCTAGGTTTCTCTGAACTTTCTCTTTTGTCATTTTTTAAAAGCTCAGCAATATTCTATTACATTAATGTGCTATAATATGTTCTGCTATTCCTAATTGTTGGGTACTCCTTTAATTTACAGTTCTGGTCTATAACTAAAAAAAGTACTAAATATTTTTGTCCAGAAGGATCTTTTTCTTAATCATTTTTCCTACTATTACTTTTAATAAAATTAGTTATACACTAACTTTAGAAATCTTCTACTAACATCACAAATGGTGAATCTTAAAGCATCATGGTATGGTATAACTCATAAATAATTATCATTCTATTGCTAATGACACCCACTCTATTAAGTGATATTCACATCTATTAATGATACCATATCTACTAAGACATCTTTATCTAGCTGAAGCAAACCTTCAGCTTTCTTTAATTTTCAGACTTGTGAAAATCATTTTAGAGAGCATTTTGTGTAATTTTTATTAAATTATCTTCAATAAAAATATTTACATATTTTTAAATTAAGTATTCTCTTAACTATAGCAATGTATATAAGCTTTGAGTAAATGGTTTTATGTTTTACTTAATCACTAGAAGAACTCAGAGAGAACTAGGAACACATTTAAGACTTTTAATTTTTTAAAAAGAACTCATATTTTATATTAAAAAACAATTGTTTGTCTACTATGTAAATAAATTTTTCAAGATCTGTGACTCCTGGACTTGAAAAAAGGTAGAGATAAAATTTTCAATAATGACTAAATTTCCCAAACTAAAAACACCTGAATATAACAAATGGTCAATGATCTTAAAAAAAAACAAAAAACCTCACTTTTCTTGAAATTGGAACTGTTGCAGAGGCCTAGATATGTATAAGTTGCTCTACTCACATTGTATATCAAAATTATATAGTTGATGCAACCAAGTAATATAATTAAGTAATGTAGAATCAAGCATTAAATATTGGGGGATCAAGCTCTTAAAAGTTTAATGAAACTTTATGAAAACTTTTGCTTAGCTCCAATTCTTTTAAATATAGTACATAGAACTGATTCTTGATAAGGGAACCATTAGTAATACTAAAAAAGAACAAACAAACAATTTTATGTGGTATTTTTAAAAGTTCAAAATTTACAAAATAAAATTGTCAAGTCCCAAAAATCAGAGCTTAAGTATAATAAATGCTACTAGAAGCTATTAAAGCACACACAAAAAAGGAAAGAAAATGGATTCTAAAATTCAATTATTTTATGGCATCCATTTAAATCAATTTATATACTTTTATACTATATATTTATTTATATACTTTGTTCCAGCAACAACAAAAATAAGTTTCATTTTAGGTATTTAAGTTTCTATCTCAAACTACTTCTTCCCTCTTAAATTTATACAAGGGTAAGGTATTTAACTAAACAATTTTTAAGTCCTTGGGAATTATTTAAACTCGACCCAGAATAAAAAAAAAAAAAAAAAAAAAAACCCTGCATATATTGTCCAAAGAGTAAGGTAAATTTAAGAAAATAAAAATGCAAAGATGCATTTTAGCAGTCTCTTGAATTTATTAACCTAAAAGGTTTAATTTCCATTTTCCTGCATCAGCTTTATTTATAAAATGTCGTGCCCTATAAATATGCTGTTATTTTCTATAGTCAAGCACCCTCTTAACAAATCTTCTCATTAATATGTAAATTTAAAGTCAATCGGTCTTCTTCCTGACAGCGCCATGAATTCCTAGTGCACTGTATAATCGGCTTTGACTTGGCATCCACCATTTATCATCAAAGATGTCAGTTAGAAAAATTATGGAAAATGCACTGCAATTGATATGACTGCAATCTACTTTGTCAACACTTAATTGTTCCTCAAATCATACATTTACATATAAACAGCCTAAATACTGATCTATAATGATGCAAATAAACTAAATTAAAAATCTCTTCTGCTGCTTAAGATGCCTAGTTGTATATGATGTGTTCATTTTAAGAAGTTATTGACAAAGGCACACATAGCAGCTCATCTCAAAAAGTATTTCTACTAATTTTCAATTCCCAAAGTAATCAGTTTTGCCTTCAAGCATATAAACACATACCAATGGTAAACTAATTCACTATATAAAATATGACTTTTTTATAAAGTGGATTAGTTTGATGATTTCAATGACTAAATATTCAATCTAATTTGAGGCAGAACAAAAAGCAAACAGCTGATACATTTCAAAAAATATTTAGTCACAAAGGTTGACTAGGATCTTAAAAAGGAAAAAAAGAAAATTGCATCCCATAAATAACAGACATTCTTTGATTTAAAACATATCAATGCAATGGAGCGAATACATTAGTGCAGTGGAAAGACCATCAGACTAAAATTCCTTATTCTACCATTTACTGGTTTTGTGATTTTGGGCAAGTCACAACTTTCTTGAGACTTATTTTTCCTTTCTAGGTATCAAACACTGACAGCAGCAGCCCTTCCTACATCATTGATGGCAGCTGGCTTTAAGGGTCATGACTATTGTACAAAGAGCTTTCAAAACAGAATTAAGTACAGATACAAAGTGTGATGATATTTTTGCACAACTCCACTTGACATATCAATGTTTTATTTTTTTTATGCAACTTTTCTGCAAATTGCTTTATAATTCAAAGAAAATATGTCAGTTGATAATTAAAATGTAAACTTAGTATTAAACTACTGTACTATTGTTTAAACTGTCTTTTGCACTTTTTTGGTGTATACTATTTATTAATTTAGTTAAGTATCCAAGTTAGTGTTTATGTAATATCTATAAAACAGACTGGGAAGGGAGAAAAGGGTTTATATCCACACACACACACACACACACACACACACACACACACACACACACACAAATGAATGACATATAAAAGAAAGACAAAAACTTAAGAGACCTTTCACTTTCCTGACTCTATGAAAATGTCTATATTTCAGAAGCTCAGTAGGGCTCCTCCTCATGATGACTTATTATAAGGTACTCTGGTGTTCACAGCCAGACTTACTACCTAAACCACTGAAAGCTGAATGTGAGTTCTAGACGTTGCCTAGTTTCTTCTAGCTTAGTCTACCTCTACTTATAAGCCAGTGATGGATAAAAATATTTCAATCACTCGAACTATATAAAAATCCTAGGAAACAAGACCAGTTTGTTTTAGGAAGCTCACAAGACTATCAATGTCCCTGCTACCTCATCACCATCCTTCAGTAATTAGGTAATCAAAGAACAGAAAACACAATGAGCTGCTAAGATCTGAAACAAAACCTATGAAAGAAAAATGATCAGAGATACGAAGGGAAAAATAACCAGGCCCTTAGCCGATAATCCACAGCAAAGGCTATTTTATCAGCTGTGCCATGTTATACTAGTCTATGCTAGGCCTTTAAAATAAGAGTGCATTAATGGAATTTGTGTGCACTCATATGCGTACACACACACATGCACACATTCTGCCATGATGTCCTTTGCATTTGAAGACAGAAGTTTGGTAGAGGAGGGACTCTCAGAATCCTATAAACTGTGCAAAGTTTATATAAGATTGTAACAAGGAAGTTAATTATTTGAATAGAAGACTATGCCTGAAGTCAGAAAGAGTTGAATTTGAATCCAATCACAGACACTAGCCTGGTGACCCTGGACAAGTCATTTAAGTTTTGTTTTCCTCAATTTCCTCATCTATAAAATGAAGGAGGAAAGCAACCACCTTCAACAAGCCACACCTGTTGAAGTTACTGAGAGGATCTATTGAGATAGCAATTGTAAAGTACTTAGCAGTATCCAAAATGTAGTAAACACTATGTAAATATTAGCTATTACATATTACTGTAATTTTCCAACACTTAAATACTGAATTAATAACTCCATCTTGTATTTATTATGCACATGTACATTTATAGAACACTCTTCCTCCAACACTTTGAGACAGTATTATTATTCTTGCATTACAGATTTAAAAAAATAATCAGATACATGACATGTTAAGTGACTCTCCCAGAATCATGCATCTAGTAAGAACTGAAACCAGAACTTTAATTCAGGTCTCCAAAATTTTAAATGTAAGTCCAATTCTTACTACTATACCACAAGGCTACTTAACATTTGTCTTTTTAGAAGACATAATTAGGAAGAAATTGAACTTTTCTTGATTTTAATTTTTCTCCTTTTTTTGACCTTTACAATAGAAATGAATGGATGAATACAAATAAAAAAATAAATTAAATGTATTGCAATAATTTCATATATTAATATAATTTATTTTAAGACATTTAAAATGATCTGGATGGCAACCCTGTACTTAAGACAGCTAATAAATATCATTAAATGGACACAATGATTATAAAATTATTTCAGGACAATAACCATAGTTTTATATACAGAACTAGACAGAGACTCAAAATTATATGAGCATTTCCCAATAATTACACAACTTAAAACACTTTGTACATAAGCACTAAATATATTTCCTATAATCATATTTAATGTTCATTCTTTAAGGTGCTATCTATGATCTGATAAACTATTTTCAGCATAAGAGAACACAGAGTTTTATTATACTCTCCAAAAACTCAACATTTCAATTTCATTGGCATATGTATTAGCTATTTTTATTTATTAATCATCACTGAATCAAGACCATTAATGGTTTAATCACTGCAAATACCTACACGATTAGCTTTAAACAAACAATATTCTAGATTTCACTTCAAATTTAAATTGTTACTTCAAGATATTAAAAGATTCATGATTTTATTAGTGTAGATTCCTTCTACCAATGCTGATCATTCTGCTCAACTTCAAAGGGAAAGTTCTTGCTAGAGTCAAGAAATTCATCACTTGGTGGACAACCCAAACCTTTACTGGTTTCTTTTTTTACTATAAAAACTACAAAACCAGCATCACAAACATTTTCAATTAGAAGATGCCAAAAAAAAAAAAAAAAAAAAAAACTCAGATTGTATGACTTTTAATAAAAAAAACTCCACAATTCATATAGATGACACATTTGGTAACTGGAACTAAGTTAAAAGTATTTCAGAAATATTACTAACATTTCATCTCAATTATTTAGGTGTACATTTTTTCTCTTTAATAAATAACGTATCTTTTTAACATTAAGCAACTGAACATCCACTGTACTCAGAGATTTGTGTCAAGGAAGTTGTCTGATATACTTGACTTTAAGACTATACCAAAACTTTTTAAAATAAAGCATGAGAAATAATGTACTACTTTAATAGCATTTAAAGTACTTTAAGTTTTTCTAAGTAATTAAGACTTAGCAATACATAAAAGTTGTCTACTGCTGCTGCAAACTATTTTGAAACAAAAGTGATTGAAGCACCTTGTAGCAATAAAAGAATGTCCTTTAATCAATATCAAAGAGATAAAATTATTTAATCTTCATTAGCATACATTAAGTCATCCATTTTTGGTACATAATGGCACAACTGAAATAACAACTTTAATTTTTTTTAAAGATATTGAGAGGAAAAAACTAACATCAGAAGAATTAATAAGCTTTAGTCAGATAAGTTAATTAATGGAAAGTATTTTGCAAACCTTAAAGCATTATATAAAACTACTATTATTCAATCATATGATTTAAAATGATATAAAATAAAAATTGAATTCCACCACTTTAAGTTACTTTAAGTAGAAAATATAACAATACATGCTATAGGCAACAAGTATTCGGATCAATTGGGTGGTAGAAATGATACAATCATGATTGTAGAGAATGCCCATTGCTGTTCTTAACAATGACTTTTCATGAGGCACCAAATTAAAACTGTAAATGCTGTGAAATTAGTGAATAGATTAAAGGAGAGATTTTTTTTTTTAACTGCCAACAAAATTCCTGGGTTTTCATGTTTAGACTTATTCCACTAGATTTAATTTTTTGATGCATATCTTTTCAAACTAAATCATCACCATTCTCCTGAGAAACTTTACAAGGTGACAGATAAGTTTAACACTTACCTCCTTCCAAGGACTCACAAACTGTGTACGTGCATATCGGGTAAGCATGTGGATTATGACAACCTGCCCCCACTCTTCAACATCAACTAGCAAATTACACAGCTTGCGGTAGTTTCTGTGAATCAGATCTATTCTATCAGGGCATACTTCTTCAAAAGCCATCACAACACTGCCAGCTACCAGCTATAAAAGAAAAAGTATTAAGACAATAAGATCTACTTTTCTCAATGACTTTGCAAAACAAAATAGTTAATGTTATAGCAATCTTTATAATACTCAATACCACAGAAGTGAAAAAACTCAATATTTAAACAATTCATTAATTAGAAAACTTAATGCGATGGAAATACCTTTATAATTTTTAAAATATATCTGGCAACCTAACACTTTCTCATAAGATAGAAAGCTTAAAAGTTTCAAGTGAAGGTTTATGAGTTGGGTTAAACTTCTTATACCAGGATTAAACATAAATCAAATTTCCTCTTTTTAAAGCTAATATAGCCTCAAAAACATAATTAACAACTAAAATACCGCACAAATGAAATAAGTCAAAATACCAAAAACAATTCAACATTTTTAATGAGGGGTAAACTTATTGAGTTAACTTAAAAATACTGGTATATTTTGGTATATAGGCTCCTGATTAAACATTTAAGAAACTTTTCATGCTGATAATCTCTTCACAAAACAAACTGCCTAAAATGTGAGCAAAATTTCATCAAAACTATTAATGTGAACAGTCAAAATAGCATATTATCCAAAAAAGTATGACTTTTTTAAAAATAAATTATCATACAGAAACACCCTCAATGTTTTAAAAATCACTTCTCTTTTGTAATTGGCTTAATATTTTTTGTCAATTTATATGTCTGTCATGTAGACTATTTAACATGATAAAGCATCTATATGAACCACTAATATGTATGCAGTTAGCTAGCAATACGATACAGCTTTCTTACTAGCAAATTAAAGCCATATTCTTTCAGAACACCAGGGATTCTTCATTTCAATCTCTAAAATTTCCCCAATGACTTAAAGTAAGCAATTAAATAAAAATACAATTTACTGAAATGGCACTTTTTGAAAAATATTAAACACAATGATATTCATATTTTTAGTGTTTTTCTCTGTTTCTGGCTGACATTTGGTTTATTAATATGCACCCAACAATACAATTGAAAGAAAACAGCTCAGAATATGGACTTGCTATTATGCTAAACAAGTTTCAAGTCCTGTGGGGATTTTATGAATTACCAATCAGTATAAACGTGAAGTCGCATTTATTGACTCCAGCCCTGCCCATGTACTGTTACCTGCTGGTCCCAGCATGTATGCAAGTCATTCCAGAAAGCAAAGAATTGATTATTTGTGAGAACTAAATCAAAATGTATTATGCTTATAATAATTTTCCATTTTCTGTTTATGTGGAAAGTTGTTTATACCTTAAACATTTTTTTTGATATCTATTACATTAAATCTTCTTTCAAAATAGAAATGAGTTAGGTAAATACCATATTTCACTAGATTAAAATGGGTATCTTTTAAACAGTTCTTAAAATCACTAAACACAGTATGTATTAACAGGAAAATTTGAGCTCTTCTGAAACTGTAAAGTACTGCCTGTAAAATGCCTCATATACATATACATACGTATAAAATTATTTGAGAAAGATAAATTTATAGATAAATAATAATTAGTTTTAAAAGAATCCTTAAATTTCATATCAAATATAAGATTAAGTAAATAAATAAACATAAATGAATGCATGAATAAGTGAATGATTGCAAAGTCATGAGTAATTTTTACTTGACCTGCAAGTAAAATTAATGTATCTTTTATATAATACAACAGTAAAAAGTAAAATAATAAGCATACCTGGCTACCATATGCCATTCAATTTGAAATGGCTATGAAAGAATCCATAAAATTTTAAAGAATTTAATTAAAAAAACACTATTGCCAAAAGCTAAGAAGGAAAAAAAACTTTTATTTTGTCACTGGTAAAATCTAATTTCAAAAAAGAAAATGCAAATAGAACATTTTAAAAGCTACAACTGACCATTTGATAGAATTCATTCTATTATTGTCTTAAGAGTTTGAACCTATATCTAAATTCTAGAAAAATAGTTGATAATTGAAGTTTATTAAATGTTCAATATTCCATAAAACATGTGGAATTAAAACAAAATGATCCACTCAGATTTTAAAACCAAAAAATATTGGTTTCCAAAATAAAGACAGTTAATTTCCATCTCACTGTATCAATAGTAGCTTTTTGTATAAGGGAGAAAATAAATCACTACAACAAAACTAGCAATGAGCTCATCAAATTCAAATGCAGCTTTCCATTTATGTATTTTTTATATTAAAGCAATAAACATGGTTCATTTGTCTTCCACTGGTTGCCACGTTTTTCTGTGCTGTTGCTATGAACTTCAGCCATTAGCTGCGCTCCAAGGTAAACTACATGAACCATCAACAAAAGTGACACCCAATCTATGGAGTTCATATTTTCTCTAGATTATCTATGCTAGTTGACAAGCTGGTAATGAAAAAAATCACACTAAGCAAATGGTTCCTCTAATAACAATAAATTTTCTATAAAATTATGAAGGGTACAAAACGTTTCCTTGCATCTATTTTGTCATGAATTCTAATTAACGCTGCAAAAACCTGAGAGTGCTGGGTCATCACAAGAAGTGCATCAAGGTTTGATTGATAATATGGTATAAGTTGGCCAATGCTGCCAAGATTTCCTTCTCTTAAATTAATGGCCATCCCACCTGCCCTAATCATACAGCCCAAATGATATTCCCCTTCTTATTTCAATTTTCTGAAGGCATGGAAAATAGGAAAGATCAGTCATTTATCTTCTAATAGCTGGATAATAGATCTATCACAATAAAACATCTGCACAAACTAAGGTTGGTTTCCCACACACACACCAGAATAGTGAAGCTTTTTTACCAACATTAAATCAATAACTTACAAAAATCATGTCTTACCCACATACTTTGACTAAAACTTTGATATACTCATTAAATATCTGTAAGAATAATAAAAGGAAGGAATAGAACATTTGAAACAAATTCTTTCTCTGCCCCCTGCCCCAAATTAAAATAGATATTAGTGTCTTTAAAATCACTGAATTTGTAAGAATAATGTTATCCTTAGAAAATTACAAATGACTGAAACTTTTTACTCTAAATTCATTAGAAATAAATTAGATAATAATAAATAAAAAAAACAAAAAGAAATGTAAGAAGAGCTGCATGAACTGATACAGCAAGAAGAGATGAATTAGCATGATTATGAAAACAATGCAAAGATAAACAACAATGAATTCAGATTACTGATGTCAGAATAATTATGATATATATCCTGCTTCTCATCAAAGAGGTAATGGATGATAGGTTCAGATGTTAAAATACACTGTCAGAAGTAACCAATATGTTGGTTTTCTTAACTCTACTTATTTGTTCTAAATGAAGATGGGAGAGAAGACATTTAGAAAAGGACAGAATTTTTTTTAAATCAATAAAACTTTGAAAAAACAAATATAATGTAATAATTACCACAATCTTTTGGACACCATGTCTCCTTAACTCACAGCTAAATTATCTTTTCAAATCCCCTCTAAGAAATTTGTACAAATTCTTAGCAATAAAATATTCATTGTGGAAAAACTTGCAAGCTATTGATAATTTCCTATCCTAGGTCACCTATGCTCAAGGCAGAGGATTCCTCATCTTTTGTATCATTACCTCTTCCCTAAAACTTCTCCACCACACACACCCCAGTCTAATGAAGCCCACAGACCCCTTCTGAAAATAATGTCCTTAGAAGCATAAATTAAAATAAATAGGCTCACAAAAAATTTTTTTTCACAATAAAATAATTTTTCTTAATATTCATGGACTTTAAGAACTTCTCTACAATTTGGATGCTTGTTTTTAAACTTTTAATTAGATAAATCCATTCTTTTGATCATTCAGTACCATTCTTTTTTTAAAAAAACATTTGACCTCCAACAACAAAGAATAAAAGTAGTTCATGCTAGCTCCTTACCATAAAAATGAGACTGGGCACTGCTGCCCACTATTTAGAGTATTTGGAGTAAGAAGAGTAAGAGCTTTGTATGTCTAACATTTGTAAATGTATTTCTCTACTCTGGTCCCTATTTATGAGGATCTTATCAACTACGTCATTAAACTATTTTTTTACTCCCCAAAAGGAAGCCTTAGAAACAAGAAAAACTATTCATGGATTGTTTTTTTAAATGCTATCAGCCTCCCACTGATACTCCCCTTAACCACTAAACAAAATTCCTAGCTCATTCAAATATTCATTTTTAGCAATAGAAAACCATATAACATTTTAACATCATCAAAAAAGACTATTCTTTTAAATCGATTAACTTAATAAACAAAATTAAACATTTTATTTGTACTAAAAACAAAATGAAAACAATTTAGATAAAATTAAAATAAATTTCCTCTAATATGTACTTGGGTCTACTTGACTCTTCACCCCAATCCTCCCACTTATACATGAGGATGTTATTTTAATTCAGAAAAGCCTTCTAATTATACAAATTAAAACTCATTCATGTTTACCCAAAGTACACCAAACTACTGGAGGCCTTTCCAGCTTTCCCCCAACACCAGGAGGGTAACAATGGAGGATTTTGGCTAGCCATTCTTAGTTTTGCTGTGACCAAGCTGCATCTCCTTTCTGCCACAAATTCCTTGATACTATCTTTTATTTCTACTCTTTAAAGTTTCTTGATGCTTCATTGAACCCACCTGCTTATACTATCTATTACCTCTTGTATGATACATATATTAGGTTCTTAGGAGGCTGTTGTATTCCATGAATCACTATCATAGAAACACAGAAAAAGTTAGCATTTTAAAAATAGGCCTTAGTTTTCAAACAAAAAAATCAATGCTATCAGAAAAAAATGCTATCAGTATTAATTAGAAAAATGCAAATTGAACTGTGAAGTATCACCTTAAACCTGTAAGATTGTTAATATGACAGAAAAGGAAAATGGTCATTGTTGGAGAGGATGTGGGGAAAAGTCAATCTTCCATTTCAGAAAACCCTGAAAAGACATACACAAAATGATACTAAGTGAAGTGAAGTAAACAGAATCAGGAGAACACTGTACACAGTCATAGAATACTGCATGTTCCAAGTTTTCCCCCACAAAATGACTGATATGGAGATGTTTTATGATTGTATATATATATATATATATACTTTATATCAAATTGCTTACTGTCTCAGGGAGAGATTAGAGAAAGGAAGGAAACAGAAAGGGAGAAAATATGGAACACAAATTTTTAACATTTCATTTTACATGTAATTGGAGGGAAATATTAGTTTCAAAACAAATAAAATCGATTTTTTTTTTTTCAGTAAAAGAGCTTTGCAACATCCTAGAAACAATCTGGCCCACTTTACTCTTCAGGTTCAACTCTGAACCCAACTTACTATCCACACCATCTACCCCAGATATATATACCACTGGACAAGTTTTATAGAGTGTCCCTCTAACTGAATGCTGAAATCTGAAAAATAAACCTTTTTTTTTTTTTTTTAACAAAGCCAAGATGGCAGAGAAAAGAAAGGAAGCATTGGAGTTCTCCCCAATTTCCCATGAAACAACTATGAACTCTAAAGCAAAAGAACCCCCAAAAGGATGGGGTGACAAGATAACTTAGAAGATCTTCTGGAAAGATCTGTCTCACTTGAATAAAAGTAGGATTAAACACAGTATGGGTATTGTCTGGGCAAATCATTGGGAGCCCTAACAACCAAGGTCTCATGGTCTTAGTTCAGCAGGAGAGGGAGCCAACTGTGAGGTTTCCAGTCTTGCAGACTAACAGTCAGGGCCAGCAAGCCCAAAAGCCCCAGCTCAGCCAACTAAACTAGGATAAGTCACCCTAGTGTGGCTGTAGGGGACCAGGTCTAGAGGCTTCTATGTAGAAAGCCAAAGACCAGACGCCTATACTCCCACCACCCACACAAGAAGTTAGCAAGGAAAACTGCCCTAGATGTCCTAGAACCAGAGGATAAAATAGTAAATGAAAGAATTCATTTCTATATTACCGAATCAGAAAGCTTGGAATATGACATTCTGTTAGTCAAAGGGACAGAACACAACTAAGAAAATCAATTACTCAACAAAAACCAAGCATAATCTTGCAGGAAAGAAAGGATATTCAATGAAATAAGAGACTTTCAAACCTTCCTGGTAAAAAGACTAGAGACAAACAGAAAAAAAAGATAAACAGAAAAGAAAAAATGTAAGTTATCTAACAAGATTAAACACATCCCTACACAGAAAGATGTTGGAATCCTTACTAACTGCTAACTAATTAGAGTTGATCTAATCTTACAAGAAGATTTTGGCCAGAACCTGAAACAAGGTACTAAGTAGAACTAATTAATACAAGGCTTGTGTTCACACCTTTACTCATTGGAGTTCACAAGTATGCCAGCTTCACAAAGTAAACTTTCTAACTTCAAGGGAGTCCACACCTCCCTTAAAGCTCTTTGGGCCAGAGAGCACTATGGGAGAAAACCCATAATCCCATTCTCTCAGAAGATTCACATATAAGGCGAGACAGCCATTCCAGAATACATTTTTTCCTCTTGGCTGGCTGGTGGCAGACGAAGAGTTTACAGAGGAAGAAGCTACGAGTGGAGAGTTCAGTGGACAACCAGATTCATCTTCATCTCACACCACTGTAGTTGGTGCCTGGGCTCCCCAGAAGGATACAAGAGAGACATTCCATCTCTGTGTTGGTTGGAGGCTGAAGAAAGCAGAGGCAGAGGCTGAAGGACAGAACCTTTGGATTTGGAGATATTCGGAGGGCTCTAAGCCTCTAAACCGGCTGTGCTTTGAGAAGAACAAGAACTCCAACATTTGAACTCATAACAGAAAGATACTAAGTTGTAACTATTTTTATTAGGGCAGTTAGAAGGACTACACATAGAGAGAGAGAGAGATCATGAGTGTGAGATGAATATAATGAGATATCTAAAAAAATAAAATTATGGAATGAGAAAAAGGAATGCACTGGGAAAAGGGAAAAGAGAGGTAAAATGGGGTAAATGATCTCACATAAAGGAGGTGTCTTTGATCCTCTCCCATTTTTCTGTTGTTGATAATTCCCTTTTTCCCCTCTCATCTTTGATCTCTTTATGGTACCTTCACATATACCCAGGTTCCACCCACTGTTTCAAAAAAGTGAGTGAATGAATGAATGAATGCATGCCTTACCCTGACACCTTCACCCTCTCCGGCTTTTTCCCATCACCCTTTCATAAACTAAAAATACTGATCTATGCTTGCTGAATCCATTTCCTTGGCTTCCATTTACCTGTCAATTCCTTGAAATATGGCTTCTGCTCCTACTATTCAAATAAATCTGTACTTTCCAAAGGAAACTAACAATTCTTAAATGCTAAATACAATTTTTTTAGTGGTTCACTTTGTATCTGTCTTCTTTATCACTACTAACACATCAGCCAATCCCTTTTTTCCTGAATACTCTCTTTATTTTGGATTATATAACATTACTATCTCTTGGGTCTGCTTCCATTTGATCATTCTTTCTCAAACTCTTCAACTCAAATTATTTTTTATGTTAACAAAGAACCAGAAATGTAATTATTGTTCAGTCATGTCAGACCTTTGTGATCCCATTTAAAGTTTTCTTGGCAAAGATACTGGAGTGGTTTGCCACTTCCTTTTCTACCTCATTTTATGGCTAAGGATAAGGCAAATAGGATTTAGTGACCGATCCAGAGTCACACAGCTAGTTATGTGTCTGAGCATAAACTTTAACTCACAAAAATGAATATTCCTGACTTCAAGCCTGGTGCTCTGCAATATGACTAAGTCGGTCTTATATCAAGAATCTAAAGGATAGTTTAATGGAAGGAAAAAAAACCCCACAATACCTATAGAAAAAGCCTATAACAAGTACAAGACGAAGTACAGATCTGGCTTAAGGAGACTGGAAAGTATTTGCCAAGTAAGCAACTGCTTTCCTTTAAAAGTCAATGAAACTGTGCCAAAATCTTAATTTGTTCAAGAGACTCAAACCCCAATCACTTAAAGCACAAAAGTTCAATGTAACCGAGGCCATTCAGCAAACATTTATTAAGGCTTACTATGTCTTAGGCACTATACTAAGGCCTGCGATATAAAAAAAGGCAAAAATGCCATAATTACTGGCCTCATGGAGCTCACACTGAGATGGATGAGGCCTCCTACAAAAGGTGGGATATGAACCAAGTCTTGAAGGAAGTCTGGGAAGTGAAGAGACAAAAGTGAAAGGGGAAAAGCAAAAGCCTTACAGACATGAGGAATAGAAAGTGAACAGGAATGGAGTATCATGTGTGAAGAACCAGCATCACCGGATGATACAATATGTGGAAGAGAGTTTATCTGAATAAGACAGGAAAGTAAAAAAGAGGCCAATGGTATGAACAGAAAATTCTCTATGGGATTCTAGAGGCAATAAGGAATCACTAGGGAGTTAATTAGTAGGAGAGGAGAAAGGGCCAAATTTGCACATTATCTACCATATAGCTAGAATTTCTATAGATACCTGAGTTAACTTTTGACCTAATGGAAAGACTGGTATCTCTTCTTCTTAGATGACAGTTCTTATTTTCAGATGGAAATATAAACTATTAGCACAAAAAAGTTTAGTTATTCCTATGTATTTCCATTCTTTGTCCCCTCCAGGATATATTGGTTCCACCCACATCTACAGGATTAAGAATACTCCATACTTCCCTTCCTTCTTCTGGGTAGTAAGGCTACAGATCATTTTAAAATCGATTTCATTGTTTTAAAAACAAAATCAGGGTAAGGGTAGGCAGATGGACATTGAAGGTTCATTTGATGCTTTAATCCCAGCAATGCAGATGCCAGTTTCTCCCCACCTTCCTCTCTCTTACTCTGGTTTGGTAATGAAGAATATTTACTGATGAAAATAACATCTGCTGCTGGGACATATTGCCTCTTCTCTTTTCCCTATTTTTTCCTTTAGTAGAGAGGAAGAGAAGGGGGAAGGGAAGGACTGTCAGGACTCCTTATCTTTCTGGCCTCTAAGCAAATGACTCATACTCAAGTTTAGCTCCCTCCCTCCCTACAATGTGAAACACAAAAGCTTTATTGTCTACTTTGTCCTTCTGTTCTCCTCCCCATTCACTTCCAGCAAAGTACAGGTGATAAATGATTGAAAAGTAGCTTATTCTTTAAAAAAAAAAAAAAAAAAAAAAGTACATTTTGTCAAAAAAACAATTTTGGTACATTGTTTTAATAATATTATTTTTACTGTTCCTATTATAAATATGATTATGTTTATAGTTTATAGGTACTGAACAAATCCCAAATTCTAGATACAAATCCTACATGATCATTGTGTTTATGATGGATAAGTAACAAATCTAAGATTTCATTTGGTATAAGAACCCAGGTGAGGAAACAATCTATTGATACAGGTTAATACATTTTCTGAATTTAGAGTTATTGAGTATTGCTTAGAATACGAGAGGTTAGATGATTTGCCCAGAGCTATAAAACCAGAGGCAAATCTTGAAACCAGATCTTAAAGCCAGCTTTTTAACTATGTTATACTAACTTTCCATAATATACACCATTTTTAATATATTGCAATATATTCTTTGCTAATGTACTTGTAATTTTCCTAATATTGAATTAATTCTTCAATTTCTGGTTTAATTCCAATCAACTGATAGGTTATAATTATTTCAAAATGCTGTCATAATAGCCTCTTTGGTATAATTTACTATAATATCTTTATATCTATATTTATTACAGCTATTCTTTCTCCACTTTCTCCCAGGTTTAGATATCAGGCTATTTTCCTTTTTGAAGGAGGTTGATACTTCAAAAAATTTACTTTTGTAAATACAATATATTGCCTATTTTGCTAGACAAGGATTACTGAAAAGATCAGCAAGTGGTTTAGAAGAAAATAGGTTTAAATCATCACTACACATTCTAATGGTCATTATACATATGTAATAAAATAAAGACATAAAAAGACACATCGCAGAAAAACAATTAGAAGAAAACAGAAGGTTTCAGATCTCTAGTTAGAGGACTAATTAATATCCAAATGAAGGATACAAGAGATCATAAAAGTTAAAAGACACTTTTATTAATTATATAAAGTTAAAGGGGTATACTGGATGAAAAGGTAGCCTCAGAATAAGGATAACATGTCAAATCTCACTTCTTAATACCTATACAATTCTGACGAAACCACTTAGATGTTTACTCTCTGAAGTATTTCTCGAGGACTTTCAAGTTGTAGAATAATTGCTAATCTGAATTTATAGATGAAGTTTTCTCAACATGGAACTCCTCATACCAATGAAACCTCATGTCTGTACAAATAAAAATATTTAAATTTCTTGAATGAACAATAATACAAACAGAACAAACTGAGAAATCATCTAATAAGGGGAAATTCATTGCTGCAAATATCTTTGATAAAAATGCAATAACCAAAATAAGAGGGAATTGAAACAAATATAAAAAGACCAGGAATCATGTTTCAATAGAGAGTGACCACAGGTTAAGGAAAAAATAGTTTTTAAAAAAAAGAAATGCAAATGGCCTAAAAAAGACTATTTCAAATCTAATAACTAACTCTCTTGTATATAAAGTGGGGTGAGGGAAGGGAAAAGTCACTGTTCCCCCTTCCCAATAGGCGCAACCCCAAGGAATTCTCCAAGCTCATTTTGAAACAAGATTTTCACTCTCTCCTGCCCCCCAGGGATTTCTTCAAGATAAGAAAGACATCCTAGACCAATCACCAGGATTCCCTACCATCAAACATTTTTGTCCAACCACTTATACTTTATCTAGATACACTGTTCAATGGCTATCATACTCTCATATTTATGTTCATATCATCCTAAATCCGAAGTGGCTGATGTATATAAGTCACATTCTCCATACTTGTCTTGCCATTCCCTCAGACACAACTACTTCAATTATACTCCCCATTTTTAATATCTCTTTCAACTTTCTCACTCTGTCCACTGTGTCATCTAGAATACCAGTTTCTAAAGTTACAAACTTTCTTTTATCCTGAATTTTTTCCTTCTCATTTCTTCTATCTTCTAGTCCTAACTGAAACATAGTACCCTCCTAACAATAGCACTGTCCTTGTCAGTTTTTGCAACACTAGATAAATTTCTGTTCTCATCCTTTACTCACTGGTCAAGAGAGAAAGTCAGAATATTTTCCTCAGATATTTTCAGTCTTCCTCAATCAACCAAATGAGTTAGCCACTCCAGATATGATTGATTATTACTTAATGATTCCCCAGAACATTCTTCTTCCATCTTCAGTAGATGCAAAACTGGCTCACAGTCTTTCCCTCCTGCTATTGTCAAACTAGGAAATGTGTGTCTGTGTGTGTGTGTGTGTGTGTGTGTGTGTGTGTGTGTGTGTGTATACACATCTATTCCACCTCATTTTTTTCTCTACATTGGTTTTATGTACAAAATTTTTTTAATTTTTTACACCCTTGATCTTGCCATTGCCCGTGTATTTCACTTCCAGGGACAAAACTCTAAAACTTCAAGAACTCATGAAATCATGCTGACTGTTCACACTATAAATTTATAGTATTTAATCTCAATTGGGCCCTCAATGAAGCAAGAAAACATTACATTTTTTTCTACTTGATCTCTAATCCCACTTTTCTTAGTAGGAATTCCAAACTTTTTCATCTCCCCTCAACTATCCCAGGGAACCCTACATCTCTCTTAATTCTCTTAGCCAAGGACCAGGTCTCATATTTTAAAAGAAACTATTAAATAATAGATTCTCCCTTCCTCAGAGCTCTTCTTCAAATTTATCCTTCACTCCCAGATTAGATGAAGAAGTGATCCTTCCCAATGACCCATATCTAATACCTTATATCAAGATAAGATTGAAATGGGTTCATGATTTAGACATAAAGAGTGACACTATACACAAACTAAAAGAACAAAGCTTAGTCTAATTCTCAGATCTGTGGAAAAGAAAAGAATTTGTGGCTAAATAAGGAACTAGAGTACATTATGGAATGCAAAATGGGTAATTCTGATTATGTTAAGTTAAAAAATTTTTGTACACAAAACCAATGTAGAGAAAAAAATTTTAATCCAAAAGTTCTGCTAAAAGCCTTATTTCTAAAGTATATAAGGAACAGATTCAAATTTATAAGAATACAAGCCATTCTCCAAATGATAAAGTGTCAAAGGATATGAACAATTTTTTGATGAAGAAATTAAAACCATTTCTAGTCATATGAAAAAATGTTCTAAATCACTATTATCAGAGAAATACAAAGTAAGACAACTCTAAGATATCATTACACAAATCTTGGCTAAGATGACAGAAAAAGACAATGATGAATGTTGAAGGGGATGTGGAAAAACGACATTAAGACATTGCTGATAAAATTGTGAACTGATCCAACCATTCAGAAGAGAAGTATAGAATTATGCCCAAAGGACTATCAAACTATGCATACTCTTTGACCCAGCAGTGTTTCTACTGGGTTTGTACCCCAAAGAGATCTTAAAGAAGGAAAAGGGATATACATGTGCAAAGATGTTTGTAGCAGATGTTTTTGTAATAGCTAGAAACTAGAAACTGAATGGATGTCCATCAGTTGAGGAATGTTTGAATAAGTGATAATATATGAATGTTATGGAATATTATTGTTCTATAAGAAATGATCAGAAGGATAATTTCAGAAAAATCTGGAAAGACTCGAACGGATGCTGAGGGAACAGAACACAGTATTGTTGTACACAGTAACAACATTGTATGATAATCAACTATGACAGTTGGTTCGGCTCAGTAATACAAATCCAAGACAATTCCAAAAAACTTATGATGGAAAATGCCATCCATATTCAGAGAAAGAACTATGGTGTCTGAATGCAGATTGAAGAATATTATTTTCACTTTTTTTCTTTGTTTCTTCTTTGTCATAGTTTTCCCTTTTGTTCTGATTCTTCTTTCACATCATGACTAATGTGGAAATCTGTATAGCATGATTATACATGTATAACTTCTATCAGATTGCATGCTGTTTGGGGGAGGGAAGAGAGAAAAATTTGAAACTCAAAATTATACAAAAATGAATGTTGAAAAACATCTTTACATATGATTGGAAAAAAATAAAATACTATTAAGTGCAAAAAAAAGGTAAACAAATAAAAAAAAATTAAAAACCCACACCTGATCTGTCCATCCTTGATAGCTAGTCATAAATCTCACTTCTTTTTCAAGGTTAAACTCCTTGAGAAAATCACCTAGAATTGGTACCACTTCTTTTCTTCTCTCTCTCTTTCTTTCTTCTATACTCTGTGCAGGTTTCTCACCTCATTATTCAACTAGCCTCTCCTTTTACCAATGATGTCTAAATTGCTAACTTGGATTGTTTTTTCTCAATCCTGATCTCGTCTAATCTCTCCACAGCATTTGATACCATCATTTTATTCTTTTCAAAGCTCCTACCTCCTCAAGTTTTCTTTATCACTATTCTTTGGATTCTTTTACCTTCTTTAATTCCAACTGCTTCTTCTTTGTCTTTATTGACAGCTTTTCATCCATGTCACACCCTCTATTTCAGGTTAGAGGCTCTATCCTGAACCCTCTACCTTTTCATCGATTCAATTAATCATTTGTATATACATGATTCCCAACCTAAAATATTCACTTCTAATCTCTCTACTGAATTACTTATCTCCTGTTGCTTCTATGACCTCCTGAAATGGATATCCTATGAACATCTTAAATTCAATGTAACTAAAACACAACTCATCATTTGCTGTCAAAGTTTTCTCCAATTTTGAATGGGTTTATACTGTCAAGAACAATATCATTCTCTCCACAATTTCAGGATCATGCTCAGTTCCTCATTTTTATTTAACTTACATAATCATTTAATTATCAAATTTTGTCATTTCTACCTTAATTATATTTTTATATAGGCCCTGTGACCCTTTTACTGTAATTCTATATAAATACCACATCAACACTCTCCTGGTATCCCTGATCAAATCTTTCCCCACTCCAATTTATCTTCTACTCGTATAAGATCATTTTTCTAAAATGTAGGTACAAAAAAATGAATGTTGAAAACTATCTTTTACATATGATTGGGAAAAAAGTAAATACCATTAAGTACCAAAAAAAAAAAAAAAAAAAAACCTGCTCACCACCTTGCTCAAATAGTTTCAGGGGCTTCCCATCTCCAGGATCAAATAAAAAAAGTCTCAGTCATGAATTTTGAATTTTCATATTATAACCACTTCCTCTTTTTCCTCTTAACAACTACTCACAGTCTCCATGCATCCCACAAGCCATCCATTTGGGCCTATTTGCTGTCTCTCTATCATTGATTTTCTCCTATCTTTGCACTATCCTCCATGGCTGGAATGCTCCACCCCTTCTCTTTGGTCTCTTCATCTCTATGAATTCCATCAAAATTCAGCTCTAATCCCACATTTTGTAGAAGTCCTTTCCCACCTCCTCCATTTAATAATCCCTTACCTTACCCTTTCAGATTACTTTCACCTTCTATGGATCTACTTCCTTTGTACTTAGTTATTTACATTTTGTATCTCCTATTGAACTGTACCATTCCTTTGGGAGCAGGGACTTTTTTTTTTCCTTTCCTGGTATCCTCCTAATAAGCACAGTGCCTAAAACATGGTAAGAATTTAATCAATTGTTGCTAAAAAGGAAAATCCCAACTAAATCGATTTTTTTTTTTTTTTGGCTGTGCTTCAGGTCTAGCAAATTGGCAAAAAATGATTAAAGACAATCCACATTTGGAGGTATAGTATAAAAAGTAATATTAATAAACTAAGGTAAAAGATTTAATTGTTCCAAACAGTCTGGAAAACAATTTGGAATCATGCAAAAAAAAAAAAATCACTAGATTTTTTCTACCCTTTGACTGAGCAATCCTATTAATGAGTATATCCCTAAGAATCTCAGAGAGAAAGAAAACAGACACAAGTATTAATAGATAATTTTTATGTATAATTTATATGATATATGATATGCTACATATCATATATAAAATAATAATTTTTTTGCATTACCAAAGAAATGAAAACAAAATAATATCCAAAACCTAAGAAATGTATAAGGAAAGTGGTATAAAAATACAATGGAATATTGTTTTGCCTTAAGAAAGGATAAATATGAGAAATTCTGAAAAAGTAGAAAGGCCTATATGAAATGAGATTGAAGTAAAATAAGTCAAACAAGGAGAACAACATATGTAGCGGCTGAAATATAAATGAAAATCCTACTAAATGGCATCTCAACTTTGATTAGTTTACTGACCAGTCGTAGTCCTAGAGAACATATGATGGAATATCCTGCCCTCCTTTAGGTAGAAATATGAAGGGCTACAAGCTCATAATGTTGCACAGGCTGTTAAGATCCTTATCAAGTAAGATGTGCTTCTATTGTTATAAAAAAAACATTCAAATGGGGTCAAGGGTATATTGCAAAATAAATGTAGTTCTTAGTTAAAATACAAAAATTATTAATTTAACATTTTTGAAAACAAAATTGTTGGTTATTAAAATGTAAAGTATTCTGATATTTCAGATAAAATGACAAAAGTTGGTGCTTTTTGGCTTAATTATTTTGAGGAATCCGCTTTGGAGGAAGTTTATTAAAGTGTTTGTTAGCACATAAATAAAAGAGATTTTTTTTATGAAGATTTTTTAAAAGTTTAAAAATAGAAAAACTAAAGAATAACAAAAATCCTTTCTAATACTTCAGAGAATAGTTATTTGTTATTAAGATACAAAGATATTTCTATTAAGTAAAGCTTACTTACTGTGCTTTTATCTTTCAGAAGTTTTTCAATTACTTCAATTAACATTTCTTTTTGCTCTGGGTCAAGGCTAAACACAAAAAGAAATAAAATATTTCAACGATATTTATCAAATAGTTTTCTTGTTCTGGTCCATATTATTATGCATGATTCTCTGCTGTTAAAGTTTAGTAGCAAAATGAATTTAACTATCAGAGAAGCAAGAAATGAACAACAAAGAATAGAGTCAAGAGAAGACAATGAAATTTTCCTCAGTCAAGAGCACACAAATATTACTCTTCAAAGTTTCTTTTAAAGTAGCAATACTATTAAGGAAATTAGTTAAGGCTTTCACATTTATCCATGAAATTATGAATTAGATTATAGCTCCCATGAGGGCAGGAACTGAGTTTTGTTTAATCTTCATATTTTCCACAGATCCTGCCATCGTAGCTCGCATGATAAATGTTTATTGAATTGTATCTAAGAGAAATGGCCCTTAAAATATGCAAATAAGACATTAATGACATTTTTAACTCCCAAAATTAAATAATCATCTGTCATCTCACTTATCTTATTGTCCAAATAAAAGATTCATTAATTCAGATACTTGTTAAGCAATACCATACTATGCCATACACTAGAATTATAAAAATAATTGAGATAAACCTTGTCCACAAAAAGTTTACAATCTAATAGAAGTTCAGCATAAGAATCTAGTTCTATTTCAGGAAGCTACATAACAATAACCACTAAATGCAATTGTTGATCACTAAACTGATTATGTTCACAGGACAAAATCAGGCCCTGAAAAAGTCCCAAGTTCACCTTGGCAATTTTGAATTTTACCCAATTCAAGAAAAATGAAAAATGCTAAGCTTTCTATGATTCCAAAAAAGTAAATGAAATTCTATTATCCAACTTTACCTGTTCTCACTGCTTGAACCCAAATATTTAGTTTAAGAAATATGGATGATGTATATTTCTCCAATCAAGATAAGCACTCAACCTGTAATACCTGTATTTCACCAGGTGGTACAGTGGGTAGAGCACTAAACCCAGAGTCAGAAAGATCTGAGTTCAAATCCTGCCATGGACACTTCCTTGCAGTATGACTTTATGCAAGATATTAAATAATATCTCTCCACCTCACTTTGCTTACCTGTAAAATGGAAATAATAATAGCATCTACCTCTCAGTAAAGTTCCTAGTAAAAATAATATTTGTAAATTATTTTGTAATACTTAAAAGTATCTTATAAATGCTAGCTGTAATTAGTTGTTTTTAGTATTACTACTATCATTATAAATAATATCAACACTATTATTATGTGTGATGTGAACTCTCAACCAGCTTATTCTCAGGAATAAAACAAAAATCATGATCTGGTTAGTTCTCCCAAACTGTCCTGTTTGTATAGAATAATGTGTTTATCAATTTTGAAGGGAGAAAGGAGTCCCAGAAATCCTTGTGCTAGAGAGTCCTTTTCATTATAAATTTAGACTTCAACCTATTGATTGTCTGACAATGAAATAATTTTGACAATAAATTAAATATAAAGCACATGGATATATACATAATTCATTTATATTTGCCTACCAAATGGAATTAAATAAATATTTAATATTTAATAAAATGTTATTAAATAAATAACATTAAATAAATAAAATTTAATTTCTTCTTTATAGCTATTTACTTAGGACCTAATTGTAGGTCAGCAAAAAGAGTCTAGAATCAGGATTCTGAAAGGACAGATTGGAGTGCTAGCTTTCCTGATTGTTAACCAGTGATTCAGGGCAAGCTACAACTTTTGAGTCTCATTTAACTCATCTATTAAAAGGAAAACAATATCTGTCCTGTCTCCTCTATATGGCTGCTATGAGACTCAAATAAGATAAAATATTACATAAATGGCAGGTCACTGATTATTTTTAATAAACTAACACTGTAACATGACAGTTTAAAAACAATTTGTTGTTGATTCATCAACAAGTATAAAAAGGACCAATCCCCAATATCAAGACAAAAACTGAAGGAAATAGGAACTGGGAAACCTAGCTTACTTCAGAAAGAAAAAAATACCGAACTAAAACAACTCTGAAGGAGAGAAAGAATAAGAATAAGCAAACATTACTTAAAGTTACAAAAAGGTATAATTCTTACCACACCTAAAGAAACTCAAAGTTCACAGGATAAGATGGCTTTCTAATACAAATAAAACCGAAAAACTGTGATCTAATTAAAAGAGATGACGTTAATTACATGTTAATTAAGCAGGCTTTCAATGTTTACTTTACCATTCTATAAGAAATTACTAACAACAAACTTATATTTATAAAACACTTTAAAGCTTGAAAGCTCTTTACATTCATTTTGTAAACTGATACTTAGAATGATCCTGTAAAGTGATATAGGCTTTATTATAGATCTTATAGGTGAAGAAAATGGGACATGGTCACATAATTAATAAGTGTTTATGGCATGACATGAAATCACTTCTTCTTGACTTCACATTCAACTTTCCAGCAACTATACCACATTATGTCCTCTTCATTATTATCATAACTTTTGGACTCTTACCTGTACAATTTTTGTATTGCATGGGCAGCATTCTTTCTAACATATGGTGATAAATCAGCAGAAGCTTCTTTAATAGCAAGCATCATGATAGGAACAATGATTGGTACTCTGATACTGGAAAGGACTCTCAAAGCACTTGCACGAATTAATTGATTAGGATCCTAAAAACACAAAATATTTTAATATCTAAAATCTAAAATATTAATATCTAAAATCACATACATTTTAAAACAGTATGTAATGTTAATATATGATAGACGTTGGCTTATAAGGCATTTTCTTTTAGTTTCAAATATGGAAGGAGCTCATCAAAATTTGATTCATGAAGCTTCAGAGTAGTCTTTCAAGCTAATATGTCCATTAGCCCAAAAGGCACAATAAGATAATATTTTTTAAAAAGGAACATAAGAATAAAATAAATTTTGATTAAGATTTGAAAACTAATGATAGAAAGGTAGTAGCTAACTAAAAACAAAATAATTATTTAAATATGCATAGCTATCATTCAATATCAAGAAGTAGCAACATAGAAAAATAGAAAGCCAGTCTCAAAATCTAAAACATGGGTTGAAGTAGCACTTCTGATACAGTATTTTTTTAAGCTACAAAAATTAACTTTATTTCATCATTTACATCATCTAAAATCTTCACTACAATAAAATGCAAAAAAAAATCATTTTTAAAAATCAGAACTGTCTTCCCAATGAAGAAAAATCTAGAGCATTATAATCAGTTTCTACACCATCTAATAATAAAGCCTTTAAATGCTAGATTTTCAAAACAGTAATCATAAAGCTGGTATTTTGTGTCAAAAAAAAGTTAGTCATTCATATAACTGAGGAATTCACATTATCGATATCTTTTACCTACTTCTAAAATCAAAATTAAACTTCAAAAACAAAAATTCCTAATATTTAGATTTCTTTTGGTACATCCATCAGTTTCTTACTAAAATTTTTACTCAAACTATAAATTAAAAGCACTAACTTTAGACCAAAGATTAAAAATCACAACTACTAGTTTCAGAGGTCAAATACCATCAGACTGACCAAGGACAAATGACCTGATTTAATTTTTTATTATGTGCATGTAGCTAAGACTACATATTGCAAAATAGTTGTTGGTCATCATTTACAGAAAAGGTCTGATTCATTGGGAATACCACATAATCAGTGAAATTACAGGACTGGACAAAAATTTTAAAATCCTCAGTATTTTACTAAATGATTTTTGTGAGATTACTCATTTTAATGACATGTTTTGTTTTTTATGCTTTTTTCTATAATTTTTCAATTTTTACTGCACAAATTTGTTTTTCCTCATTTCCTAGAATTTAACTATTTAGTACAATGTTTTATGTTTTTTTTCCTTAGATGCCTATTAGCAATTGCATCCTAGAAAAGAGTAGGAGTCAGAAAAGCAAGGATTCTGTCCCATTTTCTTCTTCCACCAACCAACATAGTAGTAGGGAACAATAAAGTCATTATTAAAAATTTTTAAATAGACATGAAGGTAAGAACTTACACACAGGCTCCCAAAGAGAAAAGATTCTGAGGGACCATAAACTATTCTTTGGGAATATAATTCACTCACCATGACAAAAAAATTGTAAGTTTTTTAAGACACTCTTCTGACATTAAATAAATTATAGAGCTTCTCTTCTAAATAGTAACTTCCTTCAACGTGCAAACATCTTGTTCCTCTAGAACAATTCTGTGCTATTACTTACTTTTAGAGCTCGTTGAAAAGTGCTGATAGACAAGAGAGCCAGATCCTGTTGCTCCTCAGCATATCGCACCAGGTAAACATAGACCAGCTTTTTGATCTGGAGGGGAGAAGAAAGTACAGGAAGGGAAAAATAAAAACCATGTCTGATCATACCAGACTGAAAGATAAGGAACTCACCACATTAAAAAATAAAAATGTCCTATACACAGTAACTGATCAATAATGTTTTTGGAATTGAAAGTCTTTTAGTGTCATAGTTATTCTAAATTTTCCTAAAGAAAAATCACATAATCTCTATAATAAGGATATTAATCTAGACCATGGAAACAACATTTCAAAGTGCTTTTAAAGTACAGGATGTTTAATTGTCCATAATATCTAAAAAAATTATTTCAAGAAAAGGCATGAAATTAACTACTAAACTAAAATGCAGGTAATACCAAAATATGCATTTATAAACTTAGTATTAATATTGTGCTCTAAAGATTATACATTTATTAAATTCTTAACTTCACCAATGTCAAAAAAAAATATTTTCATATGATTTTTTTTAGTTTGGTTATTGATATAGTCGATTATGCTGATAGTTTTCCTAATATTGAACCAACTCTGCATTCCTGGTATAAATCCTACTTGGTCATAGTATTTTATCCTGGGGAGTAATCTCTTTGCTAATATTTTATCTAATTTTTTTTTTAATTCCAAATGCAAAATAGAACAGTATAACAATATAAAATTGTAAGTTTGTTATATATAATTTGCTTTTTTAAGTGTCTGTTAAATCTAAAAATTAATTTCAACTCTGTCCTGCTTGTATTTCCTTTTGAGAATCTCCTTCTGTTATACCTGTGCATTTCTTTTATGATCTGCAGCAGATGATGCTTTTTATTAAAAGATTCTCGGTGGCTGCACTAATACTCTATTTTATACACTAATGCTCTTATTTTATATAAAAATGAGTGGGGAGAGGGGAACAGCTAGGTGGCACAGTAGATAGAACACTAGCCCTGAAGTCAGGAGGACCTGAGTTGAAATCTGATCTCAGACACTAAATACTTCCTAGCTGTGTGATCCTGGACAAGTCATTTAGCCCCAATGGCCTCAGAGGGAAAAAAAAAAAAGTGAGTAGGGCTTTAATTAATTTCTCCATTGGCAGCCACTGGGGCCTGACTTCAGAGCTTTGTCCGTGGAATTGATTTTTTTTTTAATTTTAAAGATTTCTTTGCTCATAGCATTTTAAAAACTACAAATCAATGGCCCTCTTTTCTTTTTTTTTTTTTCTTTTAACTTTAATAGTATTCTATTTCTCCCTTCCCCCAAAGGAAAAAACAACATTATCTTTGTTTTAAAACAAATAAACAGAGTGAAAGAAAACAAATCCATACATTTGCCAGTTCGAAAATATATGTATCTCATAGTATATATCATTCCATATCATGAGTCTATCATTTTCCTAACAGTAGATTTTAGTGGCATATTTGTTTCATCATCAGTCCTCTGAAATTATGGCTCATTATTACATTGGCAAAGACCTAATATCCTTCTATATTGCTTTCCTTTCGGTTACCATATAAACTGTCTTCCTGATTCTTGTCTTACTCTATGTCAGTTCATTCAAATGTTGTCAAATTTTAAAGAAACCATTCTCTTTGTTATTTCTTAGAACATGATAATACCAATATTCATTCAGGGATTCTCTGATAAGTAATCCCTTAATTTCCAGTTCTTTATCACTGAAAGAGTTGTTATAAATATTTTTGTATTTATGGATAGTTTTCTTCTTTCTTTGTTTTTTGGGGAATAAAAGCCTACTAGAGATATCTCTAGGTCAAAGTTGCCTGTACACTTTTGTGATTTTAGGGGTGTAATTCCAAATTGTTCACAAAAAATGAATGAATCAATTCACAACTCCAACAACAATGCAATAGTGTCACTATCTTCCACAGGTTCTCTAAAAATTGTCTATTGGTTTAAATCCTCTTTGCCAATCTGATGGCTACAAAGCAAAAATGAATTTAATTTGTATCTCTCTAATTATTAGTCATTTAAATCTTTTTTTTTCATATAGATACTGGGAACTTAGATTTCTTTCTTTGCAAACTACCTTTTCATCTACTTTGATAATGTATTTATCTTTTGGGGAATGGCTAACATTCTTATTTAGTTTGCTGATTTATCAGCAGTCAGAGAAACTTGCTGCAAATATTTTTCTAGTTAACTATTTTGCTTCTAATGTTAACTGTGATGATCGTATTTTATGCAAAAACTTCAGTTTTACAAAATCAAAACTGTTCATTTTATTTCTTATGATCCACTTCTCCTATACAAACTTGTATACGGCATCTTCTTCCTTATTCCTCTTATTTGGTTATGGAACTTTTAACATCTGGCCAATAATCTATTTGGAGATTATTGTGCTAGATGTTGTGAGATGATTATCTAAACCTAATTTTTCAGGCTACCTTCTAATTTTCACAGTTGTTTTTGTGGAATAGTGAATCCTATTCTAATATATGCACTTTGGGAATTTATTGAACATTATAAGTTACTATGTTCATTTGCTTCTCTTTGTAAACCTAAAAAGCTTAGAGCAGGGAATCTATGAGGTCAAAACTATTTTCATAATAATGCTAAAATATTTTTAATTTCCATTAGACGCAATTCACATAAGCAAAAGCTGGGTATAGGGATGGGGGTAAGTTCTCAATAATTTTTTAGAGTATAATGTGGTTGAGCTACTTAGACACATAACTGACACACATATTGATATATGATTGGTATACCAAACACATATATTGATAAAACTATAGCACTTTTTTTTTTAATTTTTCCTTGGCAATAGTTATCTCTTCCATTAGGCTGGAAGATTAGTTTGGGATAATATAGTAAAAAGTATTTTAGCATTATTATGAAAATAGTTTTGACCTCATAGATTCCCTGCCCTAAGCTTTTTATGTAAATCACAAAAAAATTAGTAAATACTGATGTTTTTCCTCTGTCTATGATTTATTTCTTCATTCTATTTTCTTATCTAATGACCACAGGTAGAAATCCTATAATTCTGTAAAATATAAATGAGGATAATGAACATCTTTATCGTTTATGTTACTAAAAGACTTCCAACATTTCTATATTACCTATAGAGTTTACCTTGATTTTAGATAGATATTATTTACCATGTTAAGGAAAACATAACTTTTTTCCTATGTTTTCCAGTGTTGTTGTTTTAACAGAAAGAGGTATAGTACTTTGTTAAGACTTTTCAATGTCTATTGCTACAATCTTGTGAATTTGACTGTTTTCTGTTAATATGATCTATTAGGTTATAGTCCTTCTAATAAAATAACCTTGAATTCCCTTATAAATCTGAGCTGGTCACTGAGTAATTTTTCTGATATTTTCCTGCAGTTTTTTTGTCATTCTTTCATCTAAAATTTCTGCACTAAGATTCACCAGGTATGATAAGTCTATATTTTCTTTGTTTAAATTGTCTATTTCTGGTTTAGTTTCTGTGACCCCATTTTGAATCACTGAAAAAAATTTTGGAAAATGTTTATTTAATATTGGAATTAGCTGTTTTCTGAATGTTTGCTAAAAATTAATTTGTATATCTAGCTGATAGTGGAGTGTTGTTATTGCTGCTTTTCATTTTTGAATTAATTTATGTCACTTTTCTAAGATTAGGTTGTTTTAATTTTCTACTCTGTTAATTTGATTGTTTTGTTTTATATTTTTGTAAATATTCCAATTGTTGCATTTAAATTATCAATTCTACTGTTATATAATCAGATAAAATAACTTTGTTAAAGACGTTTGTAAAAATGAATGTCTTTTAATTTCAAATTAACTCTCAATTTCCCTTGGGTAAATGATATAATCTTGCTCCATCTGAGTTTCCTCATGAATATAAGAAGAAGATATTACTTTACTGGGTAAAGGAATAACAATTCAAAGTACTTATAAAGTATAAATCTTTTTATTTTTTAATTATCCAGAAAGTTTAAAAAAGGCATTCCAAGGAAGACATTATATAACTATTAAAATATCAACAAGAGTTTTGTGATTATATACAAAGCATGAATTGTTCTACAGATGATGTTTTTCATTTTCACATATATATATAAAATGTGGAAACAGACAAATGTTTTGAAAATTCACTAAGTGTCGAAAACACTTCTTATGTCTCCCTAAAGTCAAAATTATTTTATATAACATAAGCTAGAGAAAGTGACTCATTCTGTATTTTCCTTAGCAAGGAAACTCGGATGAAATTTTCCCTGCAAGTGCATTTCAACACTTTTCTACTTCAGAGTATTGGCAAGGTTAAGTGACCTTCCAAGGACACAAAGTCACTAAGGGCAGAGACTGTATTTAACTTTGAGTCTTCCTCGGGTTAAAGCTGGCTCTTTATCTATTATACCATATAACCTCTATTGTGTAAAATTCCAATGGAAAAATGTCATATTCACAAGTTTAAGAAAGAAAATGAAAGAAGGCTGAAATTTATTTACTTTTACTTTATTCTTATTATTATCAGGTCCCTTCTCCAGGATTTGTTGGTGTAATAATAATAATAATAGCTATCATTATATAGCACTTATTATGAACCAGGCATTGTGCTAAGCACTTTACAATTATTATTTCATATGAGCCTTGCAGGAACTTTGAGAGGCAGTTATTATCCCCATTTTATAAATGAAGAAACTGAGTCAAACTAAAGTTAAATGACTTGCATAGGGTCACACAGTTAAGATATGTCTGAGGCTACATTTGAACTCAGATTTTAATGACTCCAGGCATGCTGATCTATCTACTTTGCCATCCATTGCTCCGTATATTATTCCCCTAACCCCCAATCTATTTAATGCTCCTAAAATAAAATACAATCTCTTCAGTTCAGCATCTAAAATCCTCTACTATCTGACTCCAACCTACCTTTTTCTTCCATTATTTCCTAAATATCAAAATATATTATCAAAAAGGACAGTGATATTTAAGATAGAATATCCACTTAAGATAGACTATTAACTCTCTCTCTCTCTCTCTCTCTCTCTCTCTGTCTCACACACACACACACACACACACACACACACACACACACAAATTTATGTGTTTCTATCTTCATGACCCCAGCTCCCAGGATTGTGGGTACTGGAAATCTCTTTATAAAACTGATTGCATATTATTGCCAAATTATTCTTCAATTAAAAAAAATAAAACCTTTCACTTTTCTATTAAAAAAAAAAAAAAACCCAGCCACAATTTCCCATTCTCTATCACACCTATCTTTAACTCTTCAATTAAAAAGCCCCAAATTCTGCCTTTGGAGGCAGAATTTGTCTACTACCTTCTCAATACTAAAAACAATAGCCCTTTTGTTGGGCCAATCACTTCACATTTAGTTTTTTCATCTCAAAAGCTATATGCATTTTTATTTCTTTAATCCTGGTTCTTAAGGCTCAGAATGTTATCCTCTATCCATTCTAAAATATCTGCAGTTTTTCTCCAAAAAATTGTTAGTGAATTATTAAATCTTTATTATTTAAAGCCCAATAACACTGCTTCCATTAGGACATTTATGAAGTTCATTTCTCAGTGATCTTTTTCCTCTATAACTTCTATTTTCTATACCATACAATTCACATTTTTAATATAATTTAATTCTCTATTTTTTCACATGTGTAGTTGGTACTTTATACACTTTTTAATAGCACTATATAAATTTAAGTTTTTATTATTATGTATTTCCCCCTAACTAGATAGATAATGAGTTCCATAGGAGAAGGAATTTTTTGTCTCTCTTCTCTTTACCATTTGGGAATATTTAAATGATTATCATTTAAAGTTCTATTCCAGGCACTTCTTTATGGTGTGAGAACTTCAAGTTCTCAGGAACTTTCTCAACATAATATAAGATCTGACAAATCCTTTCAGAGCTGGAAAATTTTTCAACACAGACAGAGAGAGCAATGGATTTTATATTAGATTAGCCTACCTAAATGCAGAGGAGCTCATCAACAAGCTGGACAAAAGGTGAGATTATTTTTTTATTAACTACTACAACTCATGAAGACCAACCAGTAAAGCTATGTAGTATTTAGGATGAGGTACCAATATAATAAAAACACATATTCTTAAAGTACTGAAATACTTTAGTACTTAGATTAGATTATATTTAATACTTAGATCTAAAGTACCTAGATTGTTATATCCAACCAATGCACTCGAAATGTTAAAAAAAAAAAAAAAACCTCCCCAAACAACTATTCAACTTAAATCTCAATTGAACTTAATAGAACAATAACATGTAATTATGAAGAACACCCTCTATATAAGGAAAATATTTGGTTCTGGGGCTTATGTCCTGAAAGTCATAATGTGATTTTAAAAAATAATAACTAGAAATTTTTTTCTCCTTACTTGTTAACTCAAATACCATTCTATATTTTCCATAAAAAGCTTTTGGCAGGCTTCCCCTTTAAGGGGGTACAGTGAAGACCAATGTAGGAAAAGAGTTTTAGTGGCTTGTTTTTGTTTTGTTTTTTTTAAACCTTCATAGAATTCATTCGTAAGCAAACCCTCTCTTTTCAAAGCAATTGCAGAGACAACTTTTATGGCTAAATTATAAACTCCAGAATAATTCAGGGTTCATAATGACTACATGAGAAGACTCGGAACTACAACTGTGCAAGAAGCCACTGCTATAATTACTCACTATTGGAGAAAGATTTTTGCTACAGTTATGGCAAAAAGCATAACAGTATTAAATCACAGAAGGTTGCAAAACACTAAATTTGTTCTTGTTTTGCTATAAGAACCAATCAATATTGACCACAAGAGGCCGATGCACTGAATGGCTGCAGGTGTTCAGAGAAAGCCTTCTTTCCCTGAAACCACTCTGTGACCAGAAATGGGAGTACTTAGGGTTTCGTGACTACACCATTCTCTGATCAGTTACCTTCATTCAATGTTACTACACTCCTTGCTGTAAAACTAATCATAGCAGGGCTACATTAGGCTGGAAGAACACAGGCAGATCTGTTTAATTAGTTTATCAATACTAGTACATCAAACTTCATGAGTTATTGACTAAAACCTTTGATTATTTTTGTGCTATAACGACTGATTTCTTACTAGGTCACTTTTGGTATATTTTGACATCTAATGACATATGATGAACAGCCCAACTGAGTCTAGGGCAGCATGCACTTAGAAAAATGAAATTTATAGAACATACTTTGGAAACAATGAAACGTCCTTTCAATTCTCTGAAGATAATAAAAAGTCTCTTTTAGTTTTCCCCTAATGTCAAAAGATTAAACATGGCTCAATGAATAAAAATAGTAATATATTTTGGGACAAGAAAACAAGGCTATGAAATAAAATGCCACGAGAAAAGAACATTTGTATTATGCTTATTGTGATAATATTAGTTATAAAACACTAAATTATATATAAAAATTCTCATTGCAAAGGAAAAAGTGTTGATTATTCCAATTCTTATAGTCTGTAAAGTTAACCACTTCTGTTCTTAAAATTACATTACTAATTAATGATATTTATCCTCCTTTTAAATTCAATATGTCTTATATAATCAGCAGCACTCAAGTTTTAGTCACTTAATATCAACTTAAATATATAATTTCTTATCTGGAACAAAGAGACCAGGAGTTTATTATACGGGATAGTCAATTCATTGCCTTTCTTAATCTCCTCTTCCCAAGAGTGATTAAAAGATCTACAAACACAAAAATATAGGAATATTCTTTGGTTTACATAAACCACATTTGTTCTTTGTAAAAAGAAACTATATCCAAAGCACAAGTTTAAAAACTTTAGTGAAATACCAGGTTGATAGGGATAAATTTCAAAATGATTTCTTAAAAATAAACCAAATTATACACTATAGAGAGAATCTCATTTATCAATTATATTTAAGGAGATACAGAAATCACTGAAAATCCCTGAAGACATGTCAAACTTAAAAATTTAAGACACACTAAACTGAAAAGTTGAAAACTAAGATGGGGCGAAGGACATAGGGCATACAGGGAGGGTTGATGATCATGATCAAAGTCTATAAGACTGCTAAAGATATGGAGGATCAAGGTGAACGAGAACTTTTTCATTAAAATCTGGAATACTACTATTAAGAAAAAACTCACCGAAACTTAAAAGACAAGGTTAAGATTAAAATCAATGTTACTTTTCAACAGTCAAGTATTATCACAAGAAGTGTCATAGTAGAAAAAATAAAAATAATAAGGTTTTAAATAAAGGAAAAGATATTCAAAACCTGGTATTAAGAAAAATGTCTTCTTTTTTCCCTCCCTCCCTTCTTCTCTCCCCCTTCCCTCCTTTTTTTCTTTCCTTCCTTCCCTCCTTCCTTCCTCATGTCTAACTTTTCATGACCCCATTTGGGGTTTTTCCTGGCAAAGATATTGAAGTAAGTTATTATTTCCTTTTCCACATCATGTTACAGATGAAGAGCTAATATAAACAGGGTCAAGTGACATGTTCAGGATCACACTGCTAGTAAGTATCTAAGGCTGAATTTGTACTTATGAACATGATGCACACACCCCATCAATCCATCCATATCTCTCTCTTTCCTCCCATTCATGCATCCATCCATCCATCTATTCCTTACTCAAGATGCATTTATCCCTTAGGGAACTATCTTCTACTCAAAGGGAGAGAAGGAAGAGAGAGAGAGAGAGAAATTTTCTCTGGATCAAAATGAAGAGGTTACCCATGTCCAAAACAACCCAGACCACATGCTCTGCAAGTATCACTAATAGCCCTCCAAATGGCTGAAAGTTTATTATTTTGGTTCTAACAGATCCTATCTAGAGTGTAGTGTTTCATTCTAGGCACCACCATCTAAAGAGATTGATAAGCTAGAGAGTAACCAGAAGAGGGCAACCAGGATGATAAAAGACATTAGATCCACATCACATACAAGTGGCATGAGCCACTAAGAACATTTAGCCTGGGAATGATAATTATATCTTCAAGTATTTAACAACTGTCTTATGAAAAAGAGATTCCATTTGTTCTGGGTATGATTCCTTTTTCCTTTTAAAGTTCATTTCCTTCTCTCTCAGATCACTTTTAATTTATTATGCATATTGAAAACTACATATTGTCTCCCCCATTCAATTATAAGCATCTAGAAGGCAGGGACTATTTTCCCCCTTTAATCTACACAGTGATTAGTACATAGTCGCTGAAAAAACATTCATCCAGGCTGTTATAGGAGAATTCCCTTCAAAGGAAAGTAGTGAGAAGATATAGATGTATATACACTACACACACACACACACACACACACACACACACACACACACACAAACACGGGAGGTAGGAGTGAAGGAGAGGAGAGAGAAGAGAAAACAGAGGGAGAGAATGAAATAGAAGAAAGAAAAGAGAGGGGAAAAGAGAGAAGAGAGTATCAGAGTCCACCTGTCTAAACTTCACCCATCTTCAAGCTCTAGCTCAAGTCTAAGAATCACTTTTAACCATAATCAGGATGGAGTAATCTTTCCTTCCTCCACATTACATCATTTGTCCTTCACATGTTGGTATTTAATAAATGCTATTACACAATTTCAATAAGTTTTTCATGTATGTACACCTTCAGGTGAGCAGCCACATGTTCCTTCTATCTCCCAGAATTGGGCTATATAAACATTTAGCACTCAAATGTTTGCTGAATGACAGACCAATCTTAGTAGAACCAGAACAATTAGAGACCTCAAGCCTCTAAACTTACAGGTACAAAGAACATAACTGATATGTGACTGCTATATAAAGAAAAGAAAAATCAACAATCTCATGTGACATGCTTTTCCAATATATCTATTTTAGGAAGAAAATGATATTCCAAACATTAATCTGCTTTTCCAACCCTTATGTCCCAAAAAGAATGAATCTGATAAGTCAAAAAAAAAAAAAAAGTTAATTTAATCTACTTGCTAAATTGGCACCAATGGTTAAAAATAGATTTTTTGGTTGTGTTTTATCAACAAAGTCAACTCTAAAAATGATTTACAATAACATTATTCAATGTGATGACAATAATCATCCAGCTAAGCTATATAATTTATTTACTGTTTTAAAGGACAGTAAATTCAATTCACTTAGCATTTGCTGAAAAACAGAACCAAAAATCCAAACAAAAAATAACTTCCATTTTAAATTATTCTAATCAAGTTAGTATATAAGGAAAAATGGTTCATGCATGAAATTTTTTTTCTAGAAATTCTTTTAAAATTTATTTTCTAAGTGCTCTAAATCACTATTGATTAGAGAAATGCAAATTAAGACAACTCTGAAGTACCACTTCACACTTCTCAGATTGGCTAAGATAATGATAATGATAATGTTAGAAGTTATGTGGGAAAACTGTAACACTAATACATTATTGGTGGAGTTGTGAACAGATCCAATCATTCTGGAAAGCAATTTGGAACAATGCTCAAAAGGTTATCAAATGGTGTGTACACTTTGATCCAGCAGTGTCTTTACTGGGCCTATATGCCAAAGAAATCATAAAAAATGGGAAAAGGACCCACATGTGCACAAATGCTTGTAGCAGACCTTTTGAAGTGGCAAGGAACTGGAAACTGAATAGATGCCCATCAGTTGGAGAATGGCTGAGTATGTGAATGTAAAGGAATATTATTGTTCTATAAGAAACAATCAGTAAGATAATTTCAGAGAGGCCTGGATAGACTTGCATGAACTGATACTAAGTGAAATGAGTAGAACCAAGAGAACATTCTCCATAGCAACAATAAGACTATGTGATGATCAACTGTGATGGACTTGGCTCTTTTCAACAATGATGTGATTCAGGCCAATTCTAATAGACTTATGATGGAGACAACCAACTGAACACACAAAGGGGATTAAATGTATATCACAGCATAGCATTTTCAACTTTTTGTTGCTGTTGCTGCTGCTGCTGCTGCTGCTGTTTGCTTGCTTACTTATTTTTTTTCCTTAATTTTTTTCCCTTTTGATCTGATTTTTTCTTGTGCATCATGATAAATGTGGATACACATTTAGAAGAATTGCATATGTTTAATCTATATTGGATTACCTGCTGTCCAAGGGAGGAGGGAGAAAGGGAGAGAAGGAGAAAAATTTGGAGCACAAGGTTTTGCCAGGGTAAATGATGAAAACTCTCTTTGTATTTTGAAAAACAAAAAGCTATTGTTATAAAAAAAAATTTAAGTCCTTTATTAGATTCTGAATGTCTCAATTCAAAATTCCTTGAAAAGTAAATTCTAGCCATATCTGTGAAAAAGCTATTAATGTAGTAATGATTCCTGATTCAATGATTTTAAGTGCTAAACCTATAGCTGGTATTAGTTTAGTCTGGACACTGCAATCATAGCTGTATATTACATATACAATTAATACCTGCCTGTTCTGTTGCATCTATTTGTATCAAAAATTAAACTGTCATACCTACTTCATGGTTATTTTATTGAATCGATATGCCATGTACTTATATAGCCTCTTCATTCAATTTATTTTCTTTGAAAAAGTGGAAATTATTTAAACACTGACAATAAAATTTTCTAGCAATATTTTGTTCATTTTCATATATTTAACTATTGAAATTTTCTTTTAACTCCTGTAGATACAGAGTGAAAAAAAAAGAGAGAAAAGGTACAAATGAATCTCCCATTATATAATAGGAGAAAAACTCTATATGGAAATTAGGAGAAATAATTTCAAATGAACTAATGACTGCCATTTTTGAAAAGCTAACCGTCTCCAATATGGGGAAATCCCAGTTTGAGAATCACAAACCACAGTTTAAGAATCTGAGCTCTAGAAGACTGATTCCAAACTAAATGAGCTTTACATTTTAGTATACATCAAAAATCATGGTAAATTCTAATATCCTACATTTTCCATGTCCCTTTTGGTGATTTTTAAACAAAGAAGTAAAAGTGATATTAACAATACCTAGGACAGGAAAGTAGGAAAGAATAATTGTGGGTCTATACATATATTGACATATATCTGTATATCTTTCACACAACGTTTGGTGTATATACCATATATGCTAAATACATTACATATGTGTTCTATGTATATCATATGTATGAATATATATAAAATACACAGCTATCCATATATAATATATATAGTTATGGATCTGAGATCGCAACAACATAGATTGATAAGATCACAACCAATTTACACATTCATTATATAGAACTTAAAAAGGGGCTTTACAGGACATCTAGTCTGATCCCTTCATTTTAAAGATGAAAAACTGAGCCTAAGAGGGATTTTATATTACTTCTCTAAGACCACATTCTACATTGCAGACCTGGGATCTAAATTTGTGTCCCAGGTCTTTAAAATCCATGACACATTTCACTGACACATGATCTCCTTTATTATCCCATCCAATTCTATCTGTCTTCCCATAACCCCTCCTGGGAGTAATCACCCAATATGCTGGGAGCATTTCTCTATCAATTTACTGTGCAAAATAATAATTTAGCCTAAAGTCTTTTCATTGGTTACATCTTTCTCTTGCAGCAAGATCAACCCAAGTCCTATATAAATATTCAAAGTTCTCTTAAATAAAATGTCCTTCATATCATGTCTCCTGCGCTCCTTTATTGGTAATGGGAGGGGGAGAAATAAAATATTTCTCTTTAATTTTAATATTTTGTTGATATCTTTTGTCTTTTCATGACAGTTATTTCAACCCATTTCCAAACAAGGACAAGGCAGGATATGTTAAAAATATGTTGCAGTCTATCCATACCCAATTCAGCACCTTTCCACTGTCCTTTGGGTGACAATAAACTTTAATTTTCTAAGGACTGTGGTATTCCAAGAAATATAGCATAGTAAAAGAAATCTTATGCTAAAAAGATATGCTTTGTTTCAAGAAGAAATTTGAAGTTATTAAAAGCACTGCACAATTCCCCATGGGCAATATAACCCACTTCTCTCATCCTATTTAACCCTGAGCCCATCGAAAGTGACTTTCAAATATATATATATATATATATATACATACACACATTTACACATATATGTACATACAGATTTTGTTTATGATGAATCAGATAGCTATATAAGTAAAGAGATGGACCCCTTAATCCATAACTCTTTTCCTAGGGAATAGCTAGGCCGAGCTTTTTTTTGAGTGATCAGAGATTTAATATTCAAGAGCCTGCTACTATCAGCAAGAGTAACATTTGAAGGCTTCATCCACAAAAATATGTACTTTTTCCATCAAAATGTATTTTTCAAGGTCAAGAATTACAGCAGACATGATCAGGTTGTAATATACTGCCAACAGAGAACTGTGCAAGAGAAATGGTATGAAGGACACATTTTAGATAAAAATTTGCCTGAAAAAACAGATGAAACATCCTCTCCTTTATTCTAAAGTTACCACATATTTAAGGTATGTGGTAATTAATTGGAAAGAATGTCTTACCAAATTCTTTCTAGAATTCAGAGGAAGTAAAGCAGGTGATTAAAGGATCAGATATAGAAAGAAACCTTTGGTCTTTCTTTTTTTTTTTTTTAATTTTATTTTAATAATAACTTTATATTGACAGAATCCATGCCAGGGTAATTTTTTACAACATTATCCCTTGCACTCGCTTATGTTTCGATTTTTCCCCTCCCTCCCTCCACCCCCTCCCCAAGATGGCAAGCAGTCCTATATATGTTAGATATGTTGCAGTATATCCTAGATACAATACATATTTGCAGAACCGAACAGTTCTCCTGTTGCACAGGGAGAATTGGATTCAGAAGGTAAAAATAACTCGGGAAGAAAATCAAAAATGCAAATAGTTCACATTCATTTCCCAGTGTTCCTTCTTTGGGTGTAGCTGTTTCTGTCCATCATTTATCCATTGAAACTCAGTTAGGTCTCTTTGTCATAGAAATCCACTTCCATCAGAATACATTCTCATACAGTATCGTTGTCAAAGTATATAATAATCTCCTGGTTCTGCTCATCTCACTTACCATCAGTTCATGTAAGTCTCTCCAAGCCTCTCTGTATTCATCCTGCTGGTCATTTCTTACAGAGCAATAATATTCCATAACATTCATATACCACAATTTACCCAGCCATTCTCCAATTGATGGGCATCCATTCAATTTCCAGCTTTTAGCCACTACAAACAGGGCTGCTACAAACATTTTGACACATACAGGTCTCTTTCCCTTCTTTAGTATCTCTTTGGGATATAAGCCCAATAGAAACACGGCTGGATCAAAGGGTACGCACAGTCTGATAACTTTTTGGGCATAATTCCAGATTGCTCTCCAGAATGGTTGGGTTCATTCACAACTCCACCAACAATGCATCAGTTTTCCCGCATCCCCTCCAACATTCATCATTATTTTTTCCTGTCATCTTAGCCAATCTGACAGGTGTGTAGTGATATCACAGGGTTGTCTTAATTTGCATTTCTCTGATCAATAGTGATTTGGAACACTCTTTCATATGAGTGGTAATAGTTTCAATTTCATCCTCTGAAAATTGTCTGTTCATATCCTTTGACCATTTATCAATTGGAGAATGGCTTGGTTTCTTATAAATTAGGGTCAGTTCTCTATATATTTTGGAAATGAGGACTTTATCAGAACCTTTAACTGTAAAGATGTTTTCCCAGTTTGTTACTTCCCTACTAATCTTGTTTGCATTCGTTCTGTTTGTACAAAGGAAGCCTTTGGTCTTTTGACCATCTTAGAAGCTACTCAGTAGCACAAAGACATTTTCTCTAAGTGGCTTCTTCTGAGAGCAAATAAGGAATAATTCTCCCAAATACAGCTAGTTATGGAATTTATTAGCACTCGTCAGAGATATCAAATGCCTCTTGTTAAAATGGAGAACCAGGCTTGAAGCCCTTAAAAGAACAGCAGAGGTTGGGAAGTGAATGTATTACCAATTTGGACACAAAATCATGTTATCATATTGCAGTGGGCACAAATCATATTTTTCTTCCAACTAAAGATGGTAATTATTTCTGTTCAATAGTACTCTTTATGCCAATCAGAGCACTAACTAATCTACATGGTTCTCAATCTCCTTCCAAATGAGAAACTGGATCTCTTTTCCATTTAAAGACAAAAGATTCTCCCCTAATAAGCAAAAGTTTCACAGTCCTGAGTAGTGGGGCTGGGTCCCCCACCTTCTATTAAGCCAGTCTTCCTGGTGTTCTTCCCATGAGTGCTCCCTTTGCTGGAATATCCTTCTTCTTTATCTCTGCCTCTTGAAAGTTCTAGTTTCCTTCTCTATGAAACCTTTCCTGATACCCCTAGTTTCTAGTACACTCCTATCCAAAAATACAGTCTATTCATTACATCTCTAAATTGAAAGGAAGAGGAACAATAAGCATATGCTAGGAGAGGCAGCTATGTAACTCAACAGTTAAGAGAGCTGGGACTGGAGTCAGGGAGACCTGAGTTCATATGTGACCTCAGACACTTAATAGCTGTGTGACCCTGTAATGTCCAGGCTATCTTTCTGAAGGTCCTTCAGATGGGTCTTGGTCTCAATAGGATAGACTCCACAAGAATGATCAGGAATAGAGTCTAGACTCTTTATTATCTCCTTCAGGGTATGTGCCTGTCAGTCTGACCCAGTCTTGAGTGCAGGAGGCAGGAGAGCCACTCGGAGGATGGTCAAAAATAGTCCTTCTCAAGAAATTGAAACTATTTCTAGCCATATGAAAAAATGCTCCAAGTCATTATTAATCAGAGAAATGCAAATTAAGACAACTCTGAGACACCACTACACACCTGTCAGATTGGCTAGAATGAAAAGGAAAGATAATGCGGAATGTTGGAGGGGATGTGGGAAAACTGGGACATTGACACAATGTTGGTGGAACTGTGAATTGATCCAGCCATTCTGGAGAGCAATTTGGAACTATGCTCAAAAAGTTATCAAACTGTGCATACCCTTTGATCCAGCAGTGTTACTACTGGGCTTATACCCCAAAGAGATCTTAAAGAAGGGAAAGGGACCTGTATGTGCAAGAATGTTTGGGGCAGCCCTCTTTATAGTGTACAGAAACTGGAAACTGAGTAGATGCCCATCAATTGGAGAATGGCTGAATAAGTTGTGATATATGAATATTATGGAATATTATTATTCTATAAGAAATGACCAGCAGGAGGATTTCAGAAAGGCCTGGAGAGGCTTACATGAACTGATGCTGAGTGAAATGAGCAGGGCCAGGAGATCATTATATACTTCAACAACAATACTTACTATATGATGATCAATTCTGATGAACTGGCCATCTTCAGCAATGAAATAAACCAAATCAGTTCCAATGGAACAGTAATGAACTGAACCAGCTACATCCAACAAAAGAATTCTGGGAGATGACTAAGAACTATTACATAGAATTCCCAATCCCTACATTTTTGCCCACCTGCATTTTTTATCTCCTTCGCAAACTAACTGTACAATATTTCAGAATCCGATTCTTTCTGTACAGCAAAGTAACAGTTTGGACATGTATACTTATTTTGTATTTAATTTATCCTTTAACATATTTAACATGTATTGGTCATCCTGCCATCTAGGGGAGGGGGTTGGGGGAAGGAGGGGAAAAATTGGAACAAAAGGTTTAGCAATTGTCAATGGTATAAAATTACCCATGCATATAACTTATAAATAAAAAGCTATTAAAAAAATTTTTTTAATAGTCCTTCTCAGCCCTTATATACCTTAGTACAATTACACCATTACAGCATACTGAATATCTGTGAACTAGAGAACCATTGCATTATCATATTAAGTACCGAGTATACGTAAACTAGAGAACCATCATCTCATCAATTCACTGAGTTAACACTTTGTTTCAAATATACTTCTCCAGAGTTCAGCCCCTCTACATGACCCTAAGCAAGTCATTTAATCTATTTGCCTTAATCCATTGGAAAAGGAAATGGCAAGCCCTCCAGTATCTTTGCCAACAAAGCCTCAAACTATCATGCTATAGCCCATCTTGTCATGAAGAAATGGGTACAAACAAACTGAGTAATACATGCCAAGCACTATGTGCTAAATGCTTTTACCAATATCTCATTTGATCCTCCCAATCCTGCTAGGTGAGTGTTACTATCCCCATTTTACAACTGAGGAAATTGAGGCTGAAAAGATAAATAATTTGCCTAGGGTCACACAGAAAGTATTTGATCTGGATTTGAACACAGAATCTACCCACCAACTAGCTTAGTGCTCTATCCACTGCACTACCTAACTGGCTGTAATGATATATGTACATATCATTTCCTCTGCTGAAACTGAAGCTCCTTAAGGGTAGAGTCAACTTCACTTCTACCTGTATATCCTGAACACTGAGAATAGAGTCTACCTAGCACACGGTAAGTACTTACTAAGTGTTTGTTGAATGACTGAAAGTGATCACTTGTTTCACAAAAACAGTGATTCTTGTTGCCTTGGGATGCATTATAAGATTCCACCAATTCTTTTATTTGCCTAGCCAAGAAGAATCCTTGAGTCTCTTTGAATTTAGCAGCAACTTCTTTCTGTTATGTGGTTTTATTTTTTGTAAGAAAATCAAGATTGATATGAATAAGTTCCTCTAGTGATGTGCTCACCTGACCACTAAACAAGCATCTCACATTTTGAGCAATAACAATTAACTTTGTGTTCATAAATATCTTACAAGTTATATCATTTTTAGCAGCTTCTGCCTGCTTTTCTATCAGTTGGACACCATCATTTCCAAAATGGATTAGGGATGTAGAGAACTGAGAGCCATTCTACATACAGGGAGCAGGGATGGAGGAATACAAAGGGAGAAGGAGGAGAGGTGCCATTCACTATCATCTCAGATCTGCAGGCTGGTCAATCCTCAAAAAGCTACCATGGTAAACCATAGAAGGAGCCATTCTAACTTGATAGGACCTGTTGGAGTTTGTGCCCTTCTGCCACAATCTGGCATCCAACTAACAGAATATCTATATTTATTATAGAACCTTTTACTTCTGTGACATCATATCACTTCAACAAACTTTCATATATAACCTGTTACAATTTATAAAACAAATTATTTTTCATGGATTATACTTAAATCAGTTATTTCCTGATGCACAGTAGGAAAGCAACTCAATCTCATTATGAAGTGATCGTGAAGTCACATGAATTGTTTTCTTCTGGACATTTTTCAAAGAAATAATAAATTCCACCTTCTATGAAATGCAGATTCCTTTAAATCTGTATCACAAAGTGGTTCTTTCTCAATCTGGAATTATGCCCAAAAAATTATCAAACTGTGCATACCCTTTGATCCAGCAGTGTTTCTATTGGACTTATATCCCAAAGAAATACTAAAGAAGGGAAAGGACCTGTATGTGCCAAAATGTTTGTAGCAGCCCTATTTGTAGTGGCTAGAAACTGGAAAATGAATGGATGCCCATCAATTGGAGAATGGTTGAGTAAATTGTGGTATATGAATGTTATGGAATATTATTGTTCTGTAAGAAATGACCAGCAGGATGAATACAGAGAGGACTGGCGAGACTTACATGAACTGATGCTAAGTGAAATGAGCAGAACCAGGAGATCATTATACACTTCGACAACGATATTGTATGAGGACATATTTTGATGGAAGTGGATTTCTTTGACAAAGAGACCTAACTGAGTTTCAATTGATAAATGATGGACAAAAGCAGCTACACCCAAAGAAAGAACACTGGGAAACGAATGTGAACTATCTGCATTTTTGTTTTTCTTCCCGGGTTATTTATACCTTCTAAATCCAATTCTCCCTATGCAACAAGAGAACTGTTCGGTTCTGCAAACATATATTGTATCTAGGATATACTGCCACATATCCAACATATAAAGGACTGCTTGCCATCTAGGGGAGGGGGTGGAGGGAGGGAAGGGAAAAAAATCGGAAAAGAAACGAGTGCAAGGGATAATGTTGTCAATATAAAGTAATCATTAAATAAAAATTTTTTTTAAAAAAGTGGCTCTTTCTGATTTTGCACTTAAATTTGGAGAGGGGGTGGAAAAAGTTATCACTAAACAGAAATAGAGTCTATCTTACTTGAGGAACCACAGCTCTCTAAATAGACAATAGACCAAATGTTACTTATTAAAAGTTAAATCTAAATAATAATAATCATTTTGGATATCCCAAGTATCTATCACAAAAGTATTATTAAATTGATTATTACTGGAAAATATTCTACTAAAACATCTTCATTAGCACAATTAAAGCAGTTAGCAATTTAAAAAAAAAAAAAAGGACTCTAACCAGAATCAGGAGGAATGCTTGGTTTTAGAGCATGAGTAATATCTTCCTTTCACTCCAATATAGGAAATTTATAAATTTGTTCTTTCAATGACACCCAGCAATATCAATGATTCACATTCAGATAAAAAATTAGGGTTCTATCTTTATACCAAATTCCTCCAGAGGGTCTAATCCATCTATAGTTCAATTTAAAATCATCTTAAACTTTCCAAGAAATATTTTTTTATTACACCTATCTCACTGGGCCTATACTATCACCTCAATCCTAAATCAAAATTGAACAAGAATCTATAAACAGGAAAATAGGATAGCATAATTTAATCATTCTTCTAAGTAAATTCTTCTCAATATCAGATTTCACCTTCTGCAATAACCTTAAACCAAGTAAACTATAGTGTCTCTTTTATTATACCTTATATGTAAATTTTCTCACTGAAATTAAAGCACTATTAACCTATGATGTTTAATTTAAAAAGTTTTTTAACATTTCAAAGTAACAAGAAACTCTTTAATAACAAAAGAAATCATAGCAATACTATATCAGAACATACCTCAATATTTTTACTGGCCACATTTTTCACAACAGCAGGAAAGAGTTCAGATGCATTTTTCCCCTTTGCAATCATCTGAAACACAAAATATAATGTTAATGTTTTAACATATAACACACACATCAAGAATAATTTCTAAACAAAATAAATTTCAAAGAAAATTTACTTTATACATTGATATTGCGTAAGACTTGAATAATTCTGTGAATGGATAAAAGTTATTAAATCAATTTCATGATAAAACAGTCATAGTTAACAAGATTAAATACATCTTTTAAAGTTTATTCTCTTCAAACATTTTTATTGAGATCATTGTACATGGTAACAAGATTATACAATGACCAATTCTGATGGACGTGGCTCTTTTTCAACAATGAGATGATTGAGGCCAGTTCCTATAATCATATGATGAAGAAAGAGGACTGTAAGAACTGAGGGTGGACCACAACATAACATTTTCACTCTTTTTGTTGTTGACTGCTTGCATTTTACTTACTTTCTCACTTGTTTCCTTTTTGATCTGATTTTTCTTGTGCAGCAAGATAATTGTACAAATATGTATGCATATATTGGGTATAACATATTTTTACTATGTTTAACATATTGGATTACTTGCCATCTAGGGGAGGAGGTGGGGTTAGAAGGGAAAATTTACAAAGATTAATGTTGAAAAATTATTTATGCATATCTTTTAAAAATAAAAAGCTTTAATTTAAAAAAAGAAATCTTTTTATTAAGCATTCATTCAAAGAAAGGAATTTTCTTAAGAAAGCAAAAGGTTGAGTTTTTAAAAAAACTTTTTTAATGAAATTAATCATAAGCAAATATAAACATTTCAATATACAAAGAATAACAAGAAGGTTAAATAATAAACTAAAAACTGTTATGTACAACTCATCATGTTTTGAATTAAAGGGAGCTTATATATTTCAATTTCATAAAATTAAAGGAAACAATTATATTGAAATATAGTTCCAAAAAAAATTTTTAAGAAAACTCAAGAACACTCCATTGGAGTAATTATATAATATACATCTAAGCTGTTTGATCTTGTTTGTAACTCAAGAATTCTTGGCACTATAGTGCCTCTTAGACAAATGTTTTATAAATTTAAGGGAGGAAAAAAGCTCATTTATAAAATGTAATTCTAAATATAGGCAAGGTCTACTTCTTTCACATAGATCAGAAGAAAATATCTTTCTTTCATCAGAATTAGGACGCCTAGAGGATGATTAGATACTTATTCTACACATTCTCCATCAGTTTTCTGTGAAAGAAACAGCAACAGAAAGACATTAAAAAACATTCATCTTCACTTCCAACTTTATTCTATGTCTTGATGACATAACACGATTTCTTATCATATTTATCCTTTTTATGTGTTTTGTCTCCCCTTATAAAATGTAATCTCTTTGAGTGCAGGAACTGTCTTTTACTTTTCTATTTGCATCCCCAGTATCAGCACAGAGCTTTGTACAAAGTAAACACTTAATACACACTTTATTTTTTTAAACTTCATTTCAGGAATTCTTACCTCAAAAATTATATCATATCCTCTAACTTATTTCTCAGACTACTATAAAAACTAAATTGGCTGAGCAAAAAAAAAAGGAGAAGGTAAGATGCCCAAAGTCCCACATATATCCTCTCCAACTGCACTGGTTCCTACATCATTGCTTTAAAAACACACCCAGAAATGCCTATCACAGCATTTATATTTCAAGGTTTTTGTTATTTTGTTTTTTTTTTCCCCATAGCTTTTCTTTTTTATTGTTCTTATTTTTCTTTCCCAACATGATTAATATAGAAATGGTATAAATGATTATACATGTATAACCTATATCAGATTGCTTGATATTTTGGGGAGAGGAGTAATAAAGGAGGGAGGGAGAAAAAAAGTTTGGAACTCAAAATCTTACAAAAATGAATGTTGAAAACTATCTTTACATGTATTTGGAAAAATAAAATGTTACTAAAGTTTTAAAAAAAATTTAAAAACTAATAAAACATACCCAAGTCTCTCTCTATATATGGCCTTCCAACTAATTCTTCTTTCCTCTCATAGCTTTTCTTTCGTAATTACCCACAATTTGATTTCTATCCTCATGCATACTTCTGAAACTCCTCCAAAATAAAAAATATATATATTATACCCTAGAAAAGTCCATTATTGATTGCTTTGGACAAATTCAAAGTACTTTGTCCAAATTGTTTTAAACAATGTAAAAAGTACCATAGAAACAATAAAAATAACTTGATTTATAAGGACATAATTAATAAAAATAAATACTGTTCCTGTTGACCTTCACATTCATTAAAGCAGAAAAAAAAAAAGTCCTATAGGCAGTGGGAATTCCACAAATCCTCTTAGTCCTCTAGCTCAATTAAATCCCAAGAATTATCTGGTTGTCATCTTCAATGAAAATTATGCTAGATTCCAAAAAATAAATGTTCCTTTTACGCCAAATAGTTTGTATTTTATCCCATTATATGTCTAAACAGGAACATTAAGAAAATTATATTAGCATCTGTATGAATGATGGATTGCAGATGAGACAAACTGAAGGCAAACATTTCACAATAGCAGAAAAAGAAAGCTTCTGCTCATGATATAACTTTTAAAATGGATAAACTTAGAAATAAGAATTTATGTTATGTTCTACATATTTGTAGAATAGCATTATAAAGATCTTAGTAAAGAAAGTAATCAAACAGCAAGGAAAAGCAAGGGGATTTTAAAATTATTCAGTAGAGAATTAGTTATATTGACGAGCATATCTATAGGTCTTCTTATATAAAGCAAATGATGCTGTACTTATAAATTCAAAAGCTTCAACCATATTACTACACAAGAAGAGACATTCAGAATGCATAACAATATTTTTAGATTTTATTCACTAAATTATATTTAAAAACTATAATACAAAAAGTACTGTATTAAGTAATAGATATAAAAAAATGAAAAATAGTCCCTTCCTCAGAGAAGAATATAAAAGAAGAATATCATATTTTACATAATATGATAGGAAGATAACCATAATTGATTCAAAGGAAAGATTCAGACAGAGATATGAGCAGAAATTCAGTGGATACTATGAAAAAGGTAAGCTCCCAAAGCAAAACTTTGAATAAAGGAAGTATTTCAATGGTCAGACATATAAAAGAAGGAAATTCCAAGTATAAGAAGACAAACTGTACAAATTGATAGAAATAGGTGAGAGGACAGAATGTGTGACATCAATCAATGTATAATTAACTAGTATGGCTAGAACTTTAGAAAATACAGAATAAAGTGAGTACTAAAGATGAAAAGGTAAAATAGATTTTAAATGCTAAAATAAGAAATTTTTATTTTATCTTTTGTTTTTCATTTTTTTACTGTTAACATAAATGTTTAATGTTTTATTTTTCTCCAATGACATGTAAAAATCACTTTTCACATTCAGTTTTTAAAATTTTGAGTTCCAAATTCTCTCCCTCTATTATGTCCTTTCTCCCTCATTGAGAAAACATATAATTTGATATGTTATACACATGCAGTCATGTAAAATATATTTATCTATTAGTCATGTTAAAAAAAAAACCACACACAAATCAAAAAGATAATATATTTTAAAAAGAAAGACAGTTTAAGAAAGTATGCTTCAATATGCATTCTGACTACATCAATTCTATCTCTGGAGATGGGATAGCACCTTTCATCATGAGGCCTTTGGAATTATCAATTGTTTAATGTACAGCATACTAAAACTTGGATTATCCTGACTGTGGTTCGATAGTATCTGAATGGTTTCTTTCTGCTTGCTATTTTCTCCTTGACCTGGGAGCTATGGAATTTAGCTATAATATTTTCATTTTGGAATTGCTTTCAGGAAATAATTAATGGATTCTTTCCATTTCTATTTTACCCTCTTGTTCTAGAATATCAGGATAGTTTTCCTCGATAATATCTTGAAAGATCATGCCCAGCCTCTTTTTTTGATCATGCCTTTCAGAGAGTTCAATAATTCTTAAGCTATCTGTACTAGATCTGTATCAGCTGGTTTTCCCAATAAAATAGTACACAGTTTCTTGTATTTTTTTTCATTACTTTTGTTTTGTTTTCTTGTTTTCTGATGTTTCATGTACTCAGTATCTTCGACTTGCCCGATTCTAATTTTTAAGGAATTATTATCTTTACTGGACTTTTCTATCACCTTTCCATTTAGCCAGTTCTATTTTTTTAATGAGCTCTTTTCGTCAGGGAATTTTTGTAACCTTTTTTTCCATTTGTCCAGTTCTGCTTTTGAAAGCATTTTTCTCTTTGGCAGATTCTTGTGCCTCTTTTATTTTATTATTCCAAGCTTCAGGCTTTTTGTGTAGCCGTTTTCAATTTGGAGGGATCTGTAAGTTTTCAGTTCTTCCAAGATGGTATGATCTAAGGAGAAGTATGTTAATACTGTCCTGATCTTCACCAAGACCGAGTGATAAAAAGCACTCTTTTCCAGCTTGGAACTATGACCAGAATTGACACTCCTTTGCAGCTGCAAGCTTTGGTATATTCTGGTATGCTCTGTGGAAAATGCAATAGAGTCCTGCACCCAGGACCAGTAAAAGTGACTCCTGTTTAGTTACCCATAAGGTTTTGCTGCTTGATGGCTCGAGGGAAGCCTGCCCTGGACTGAGCTCTATTCCTACCAATATGCAACAGACCTTTCCTGCTAACTTAACTTGTCTTGAGCCAGAAAATTTTTCATCCTGTCTTTTTTGTGGATTCTGCTGCTCCAGATTTCATTTTGAGAAGTTATTTTTAAGTTATTTGGAGAAGAATTTAGGACACCTTAGGCAAATCTCTGCCTTTTCTCTATCATCTCATCTCCACCTCCAATTTCTAATTTATCATATAGATAACATATTTTAAGCAGGGAAGTGGCATCCCCACGCAATAAAATTAGGAAAATTTGAGTAGCCAGGAGGAAAAAATAATTATATAAGCAGATTATAAGCAGAGAAACAAGTTTGGAAGCTATTACAAAAGCTCAAATGAGTCAATGCAAACCAGAATTATAATGCAATATAAGTCAAGAAAAAGAGACACACAAGAGAGATTTTGTAGGGAAAGAGTTTACAAAACTAGGGAAATGACAGCAAGCTCTAGAAGGAACTTAGGAGAAAAGGTAGGTAGGTGGTTTGTTGGTTGCTGGTTTGCTTGGGGGCTGTTGTTGGTTGGTTGGTTTCTGACTGATAGTTTGGGGGTGTTTCATTGTTGCTGGTTTGTTAGTTGGCTACTGATTTGTTTGATTGCTGTTGTTACTGTCGTTGCTGTTGTGCTGTTTTGAAAACAAGGAATTTGTGGTACCTAGGAGATATCAAGATGTCAATATACATTTCTAGAAGCCCAACAAATCCTTGAAATGCCATGTTTTAAACAGATATACTTTGCCATATGCAAGATGAGGGACAGATAACATCATTAAAATCTTAATTCTGTATTCGCCTTTTTCACAAATTTATTTAATATCAATACTAAGCATGAATGACAGCACCTATTTTAGCAAACATTGAGCAAAAATCCTAACCTTGCTACATAACCACCAATGACTAGATCTCTCGCTATCATCAATTTAAAGTAGAATTAAAATGTACATCTAATCTTAATCAAACTCAAAGGAAGAAAAGAAACAAAGTTAATTTTAAAATATGCCTAAAACCCTAGGTAAAAGACCTAACTTCAAATGATGTGCTAATAAAACATTTAAAAAATGAAATTCAGAATTAACAAAGCCCTAATACACAAAAGTGTTGAGTCAAGGTGGTATCAAAAAAAAGCAAGAAAACAAGTTTGTTTTTTTTTTTTAATTACTATTATGACTTATATGGAAGCACAAGTTCTACTGCCTTCTATCAATACTATGATCCACTGAGAATAGAGGCCTATATGGAGTCACTAGATGAGGTTAAGTAAGGATGTGACATACCCAAACATGGACATTAGGAAAATTTGAGTTGCTGTGTTAAAAAAAAAAAAAAAAAATGATGAGAGACAGGGAGACCATTTCAGAGTTAAATTTGCTTTAAAAAAACAACTTGATTAACAATATTTTTTTAACTTCTTTAGAATTAACATAATGTTGTTGCTCCAAATTATATTTTAAAACTTACTATTCTTCTAAAATTTAATTTAAAATTCTTAGAGGAACTTAAACAATTTGCAACAAACTAATTCTATTCAGTATAACCTATTGTTGTCACTAATCAATAGACATACTTTTAAAAAGCACACTCTAATTCCATCTATGATTCAAATTGATATTATCCTTAAAACAAAGATACTGTCTCATACAGATTCTTCATCTAATCCACAAATGCATAATAATATTGAGGCTAATATTATTAGTAGTAATTTCTCTTTGTGAAATTAAGTAAGGATATTTTCCTTCCTAGTAGATATGGCATATCAACACTTGGGAAGAAAGACACCTCTTATCAAAATCATTAAATGATCAAAAAAATTTAAAAAACCATCCCTCCCCTGCAAAAAAAAAAAAAAAACTTACAAGGCAAAAATAACACCATTCTTCCAAAATATTCAAAAGTTGTTTTTTCTATTAGTTTGTCTTACGATCATAATAACTACACATTTCTATTTCACAGAAAGATTATTTCCAATTTTGTAGGAGGAAAACTTTAGGCTTAGCTAAATAGACGTAAGAGTTGGAAAGGACCTGAGATGTCAAGGAGTTTGATAATGTTTAGATTTCTTACCTCCTAATTCCACAATAAATTTTTGTTTTGAATTTTTGTGCAATAAAATTCAAAATACTGAGCTTAATTCAGAAAATTCAGAAAACCCAAATGACCAGACCTGCTTCTAACAGGAGGAAAGGAAAGTCATGCTTATCTCAAGTAAAGCACTACAGAATAATTGTTTAATATCCTTTCTAGATTATGACAAAATAAATCTTTTAGCTAACTGCTCATTATCTTACAAATGTTTTATTATATTCCCATAGCAAACTTAAAAAGGAAGCAGCTTGAAGAGGAAGGAGGTAGATAATAAGAGAGAAAAGAAGAAAGAGGAGGAGACAGAAGGAGAAAAAAATTAAAATCATGCAAAATACAAAATAATGAAAGTAAAGAATACTGATATAATAAAAGTACCAGAAGTCACACTAATATAAAATCACACACATATAAATCAGAGGTGCCAAATTAGAGATATTTTAGGCAGAACCAGATTAAAATATAATTGGGAAATGTTTAACAAAGTTAAGAAATAACATACAATAAAAATAATGTTAATTTGTGATTTTCTAAGTCAATATGCAGCAGCAGAGATCAGTTTCTATTTGAGTTTGAAACCAACATAAGATATCCTAAAAAAGCAAACCTTCAAATACCACATGACACATTTAAAAAAATCAAACAACAAACAGTAAGAAAATAAGACACTAAAATCCTTCTCTTGGGGGAGAGATCAGATGTGATTTTATTTGTGGAGAAAACTTCCTCTACAAATCTGCAACCCCCCCTTCCCTCATTGCTTCTCTCCCCCAACTTTCTCTTCCTTTCCCCCTATATTCCCTGCCTCCTGCCCACATAGAATAATAAAGAACTATCTACCTGGATCACTAAAAGATTAAGTTATTTGCCTAATTAGGATCACAGAGTTAATTGATGTCTTTTTAACTCTAAGGCTGATCTTTTGTCTATTATAATTACCCTCCTAAGATTATATATAAGGAAAACTGAACATTTAAACATTTGAAAATTAAAAAAACAGTAAGATTTAATAAAATTACTATCCACGTATTTACCAAAACCATGATTGTACTTACCCCAACTATTCGTTTCATAGCATCCAGTTTGGCAGAATCTTTGTTGCTTTCCAACATTTGTTTTAGATCTTCATTTCTGTCAAAAATAGAAAATGATACTATAAATGCCCTATATTATTTTCACATGAATTAGAAATTCATTTTTTTGTATTCAGTAAACATTAGGCTTTGTAAACAATAAGCACAATAAATAAAATCTAGAATGTGAGAATCCAGGTGTAAGAAGATCTTATTTATACCTCTGTACTTTGTAACCAATGATGTACCCATTAAAAATGTGTTCTGTTTGATCTTATTAGTGAATCTGCTTATTCCAGGATTAAATCTTTATTAAGCATCCCTAATGTATAAAGGCTATCTTTAAATTTGTTTGTAAAGATTCAAAGATAGGTATAATAAGTAATTATTAAGATTTTTTTCTTCCTCATAGTAATAAGTAATCCATTATTTTTTTCCAAATGTTTAATATTGTCCCCTCTTTCAGAAATCTTATGAATCAATCTTTAATGCCTTCAAAATTGTGTAGCTTATATCGTGGGTCTCTTTTCTCTATATTTGGTTGGATCCAGCTGCCTTTCCATCTTTTGCTTTCCTTAGCACCATTTATCTCTATTTCCTCCTGTAGCATACAAGAAACTATCAAAATAACACCAAATGTGATGACTCCACTATCAATTATGAAGAAAATAGTTCATTACAAAAGTTTTGACACATCGATTTTTGTTTGGTATCTTTCCAATTTCATCTTTAAATGCTCACTGGATGATATGCTTAAGTAGATTCTCTTGAATTCTCTTTCTATAAATTTGTTTTGCCCTTTGCTACTTCATACTATTTTTATGAAGCAATACAATCCATTCTAACATGCTAATAAAAATAGCTGAAATCTCAAATAACACTTGGGCCATTTTCTTCACCACAATTCTGAAGGAAGCATTATTATATTTATTTTATAAAATAGGAAACTTAATATTAAAGAAGTATGATCATGTCAAAGGATGTGAACAATTTTCAGAGAAAGTAATTAAAGTCATTTCTAGTCATATGAAAAAATGCTCTGTCACTACTGATTAAAGAAATGAAAATTAAGACAACTCTGAGGTACTACCTCACACCTCTCAGATTGGCTAAGATGAGAGGAAAATATAATGGAGGTTGGAGGTGATGCGGGAAAACTGGAAACTAATACATTGTTGGTGTAGTTGGGAAATGTCTAACCATTCTGCAGAGCAATTTGAAACTATGGCCAAAGGGCCATCAAACAGTACACGCTCTTTGATCCAGCAGCATTTCTATTGGAATCATAAAGGAGGGAAAGGAACTACATGTGCAAAAATGTAATGGCCTTTTTGGAGTGGCAAAGAACTAGAAACTGCGTGGATGTTCATCAGTTGGGGAATGGCTGAATAAGTTATGGCATATGAATGTAATGGAATACTATTATTGTTTTATAAGAAATGATGAGCAGAATGATTTCAGAAAGATCTGGAGAGACTTAAATGAACTGATGCTAAAGTTAAGTGAGCAGCACCAAGGGAACACTGTAAACAGCAATAAGAAGATGACGCGAAGATCAACTGAGATGGACTTAGCTCTTTTCAACAAGGAGATATTTCAAGGCAATTCCAATAGATTTGTGATGGAAAGGGCCATCTGCATCCAAAGAGAGAACTATGGAGACTAAATGTGGATCAAAGCCACAGTATTTTCGCCTTCCTTTAGTTGTTGTTTGCTTGTTTGCTTTTTTCCCCCTTTCTCTTGTTTTTTTCCCCCTTCTTGATCTGATTTTTCTTGCACAGTATAATGAATATGGAACTATGCTTAGAAGAACTGCACATATTTAACCCATGTCATATTGCTTGCTGTCTAGGAAAGGAGGGAAGAAAAACTTGGAACACAAGGTTTTGCAAAGGTGAATGTTGAAAACTATATTTGCATGTATTTGGAAAAATAAAATACTATTAATAAAGAAAGAAAAGAAGTATGACCATGTAAAACTCAATCCCTTTTAGCTTCAAGTTGCACAGATGAAATATAAAGATAATTATACTTACATGACCTACCTCATAGGATTATATGTCATATTTTGACTAAAAATATGACAAAAATGCTATGATTTTTATTACTATTGTGATTGTTAAATGGTTTATTTCTCAAATCACAAGTTGTCTTGAAAGACTGATCCAAGTCCAATTATCTTCTGACTCCTAGATTCATGTTCTCTGCAACACAATGAGCTACCCAAGTTTTGTCTTCTAATTTAAATATGTTCATATTTAATCAATTAGGCAACAAGAAAGCATTTATTAAATAGCTACTTTGAGTCAGGTTCTTGGCACAGATTGCCAAAAAATTAGAATAATTCTGACTCAAAGGGAATTGACATTCTATCAGTTCATATACCACAACATATCTATCATAAGAGGGTCATAAATAACAGTAACTATTAATAACAAGGTATTTGTCAAAAGAGTCATAAATAGCAGAAATGATGAACAACAAGGTATCTGACAAAACAGAGTTGTAGAAAACAGAATTGTGCAACCTTGTTACAGTCACATGCATTCTCCATCAATATTATCCTAAATTTATCTTAAGTATGTCTTTCATTCATTGTTAAGGTAGGTGGTGAACCAATGTTATGAATTGTTTGCCCTTATAGAGAGCAAGTCCCAAGTATTACTTGAACCGGATTATTTCTGTACATGATCTTATTCAATACTGGCCCTCTACACACATCTAAGTACAGAAATTTAGAAAATAAAAATGAGAGAGGGAGGGAGAAAAAGTGAAAAGGAGAGAAGGAGAGAAAGAGAGAAAGAGAGAGAATAAATCACTATGACCAGGAAAATAAAGATTCCCATAGAAAGTAGTATTTGAACTGACTACTTCTTAAAGGAAGTGAGAGATTCTAAGAGTCAGAGACAACAGGACAGAGGCAGCGAAAACAAGACAGGGATAATAATAAAAGACAAAATAACTAACTTTTATGACTTGAAAGGAAAAGTTTCTTCACAGACAAAATTAAGATATCTAGGATAAATTAACATACCTAGTTAAGTATGTCTGATAAGAGCTTGGTATCCAAGACATATAAACAAGTACATATAAGACAAATAGTCATTCATAAAGTAGACAAAAGATATGAACAAATAATTTTTAAAGATGAATTGCAAAGTATTCACAACTACATAAAAGAATTTTCCAAATTATTAATAGAGAAATGCAAATTAAAAGAATACTGAGGTTTCAGCTTCACACCCTACAAATTGGCAAAATGACAATACTCTGTTTTGGAGGGATTGTAAAAAGAAAGGTATGCTAATATATTGCTGGTCAAGCTCTGAAATGGAATGATCATTTAGGAAAGTAATTTGGAATTATATAAAGTGATTAAACCATCCGCATCCTCTGAACTAGCGACTCCATTACTAGCTTTACAGACCAAGAAGCCACTGATAAAAAGAAAGTCCCTATATATATACCAAAACACTGACAGCAGCACTTTTGGGGAGCAAAGAATAAGAAATAGAATAGACATCAAATAGTTAAACAAATTGTGGTACATGAATTTGGAATACTACTATGCTGTAAAAGAAATTATGCTTGTGTATGAGCCAATGCAGAGTTAAGCAAGCAGAGCCAAGAAAACAATATACAGAATAACTAAATAGAAGGAACAACACACCAAAGGAATCAGAGACAGAGAGGCAGAGACAGATACAAAGACACAAGCACAGAAAGAGACAGAGACAGACAGACAGACAAACTCAGAGATAGAGAGGGAGAGAATGAATATCTAACAAACTTTCAAAATTTAAGCAAGACTTGAACAAAGAAATATGAGAGAATACTTCCAACCTACTCATTGGTGAGGGTGGAAGGAGATGGAAAAATCACAAGTGCTGCACATGTTTTCAGATTTTTTCAATGAATTAGTTCATTGAATTTATTCAATCAGTTGTGTTAGATTTTTTTTTTCCTATAAAAAATTCTATGTGTTATAGGGACAGTTCTTTGGGCAGGGGTGAGAGGAGGGTATTTATGATAATGTAAGAAATAGAAGATATTTTTCTTTTTCTTTTTTTTTTGTTTGATCTGCTTTTTCTTGTGCAACATAATAAATACATAAATATGTTTAGAATAATTACACATATTTAACCTAAAGCAGATTGCTTGCTGTCTAGGGAAACAGGAAGGGAAACAGGGAGGGAGAAAAAAATTGGAACACAATCGCAAAAGTGAACATTAAAAACTCTCTTTATATGTATTTGAAAAAATAAAAAGCTATTATAAAAAAAGAAATATAAAACATTTAAAAATTATCTTAATAAAATATCTTTATATGGGATGTCTCTCTAGAAGGGGAAATGGGAAGGATGATGCAAGAAATTATGATGATACGAAAAAAGACATTATATTTTTAAAAATCAAAAAAAGAAACATTCAGTTCCAATTTGGTTAAAATATTCTCTACCAGGATTTTTTCTTTGTACTTGTCAATATTTACTGGACTTAATTATGAAGTATATGTAAATGACTCTCAAATCTGTAACTTATCTGATATGTATTCTCACCCTAAAGGCCTTCACTTTTCTAATGGTTTCTTGACCAATCTTCTCACCTCCATTCTATTCTTACTCTAAAATAAACTTCACACTACAAACCAAGTAATATTCTCAATGTATTGCTTTCAGCATATCATTTCCTTTTAAGTTAAAATCTTCAGGCCCCACAGCCCAGGAAATAAATTTTAAGCTTCTGATCACTGAATTGAAAGTCTTCTACAAATTGATTCCAACACAGATGTTGAGCTTTATTCAATCCTAAAGGCCTACAGTTCTCCATTTTATTGTTATTTTCTTTCAAAACAATTATTATTTTTTCCAGAAAAACTGATATCAATCATTTCATTAAGAGTTTAGTATTCATAAACTGCTGCTTACATACACATAAAATCCTTCATTAGAGAGCCACCTGACAAAGGTATACAATAAAGTAGGTCCTACATCAAGAAGCAATTCAACTGTTCACCTATGAAGTTCCAATCAGCTCATTCTCAAAAGGACATAAACTATTTTCAGGGAACAGAATATCCACAGCAGATGAGACTATAGATAATTTGAAGTATTAAAGAAATGTCCATTACATTAATTTATAAGTATTCTCTCTTATGAGTTTCTCCACAAAAGAAAAACGCCTATTTTCTTTGTAATTTGTTATTGCTCCTAGAGTCACTACACAGAACTATCACTGCAATATACCACTATTTCAGAATACTTGGAGGGAAGACTAGTCTGAATTATGAAACATTTTTCAAAAATGCATGTTTTATTTTCCAGTAACAGAAATTTTTAAAATGTTGCCTGACAATCTTGTCCAACTAGCTATACCCCAGACGTGCTAAAAGCACTTTAAGAAACTTAAATTGATACAGAAATATATCTGTTGTACTAGTCGATAATGATGACCTCTCATGTAGCTATGAAAAAATCTTTTGCTAGCATATTCTCTGCAAATGAATGTTGGCTCAAGTAACTGAAACTTTGGGGTAAATGCTTTTTTTAAAAGTAAACTAAATATTTCCTATGAAATAGTTTCTCTTGTTTACACTATTGATTTGGTCATTGTTAATGGATAAAAAGAAACATGCGTCTACTCTAAATAAGAAGGAAAAAAACCAACCCCAATTAAGTTTCTGAATTAATGAATATCTATAGGTTTTTACTGATATAATCTCCTTCTTTCATAATTGATTTTCAATAAATCACAGGTACATTGCTCAAGTCCCTTTTTTCTCCTTATTTTCCTCTTAACTGTCTCATTACTTATTGACAGCACTCTCAGAAAATGGGAAAAAGTAAAGATGAATGATGCTGTTAGCTAAACATCACCATACATTTTGTACCCAGTTTTTGTGTACTAAAAAGTACTTCCATTAATTACTTCACTTCATTCTATAATATTGCCATCTCTACTTAGAAAATTAAAACCAAAGAACAAAGAAAAGTGACTGACTTGTTCAGGGCTGCTAAATTATAATCCACCAGTCTCTGAGTCAAAAGGAGTTATCAAAAAGAAAATGACAACAATGGCTGAGATAAGCCATATTGCTGAATATACATCATTCTAAAAGCAGAGTTCCTTTGAGCAATAACATATCTACTTAATAAAAAATAGAAGAGTAAATAGGGGATGCCAGTTAGCTACAGCAATTTTAAATGTCCTCTGTGGAATATTTCTAAAAAGTCTAAGATGACTTTTCTACAGGCCTTTACACAAAACCAGAGCAATTTCTAAGTGGAAAAAAGTCAATATCCTGTTGTAAATTCTGATTCTAAACACCACCCTTTCCGTTTCTAAATAAACAAAATTTAGAAAAATCCTGTTCTCCAATGAATACTTCAAAGAGGAAAAAAAAAGTTCTAATCTATTTGTTACTATTATGAAAAAATTTTGTTCTATTAAACATCATGAAATCATGGGAACAAAAATTCATGTAATAGAATCACAAGGCCTTTTGGACTGAAAGGGATCTTGGATCATGCCTAGACCCTCCCTTCACTTTGTAGATAAGGAAACTAAAACTCAAATTTCCCTATCAAAAATAATCTTTACTTACTCAACATATACTAAATGATACACATAAGAAAATTTGGAACTGATAATTTTTTTAACTTAAAAGAAACAATTTCAATTTACTTTAGTAAGGAAAGAAAGACTGCCATAAGAATTAAAAAAAAAACCCTCTAATTCCTCTGTCACCAATATTCAAAACAACCTCAAAGTTACTGAAACAAAGTGTGCATAAATATAATATGTATGTGTATATGTGTGTGAGTGTCTGTATGTGTGTGTATAGTTATAATGTACTACTACTAGTACATGTGGCATAAAAAATAAAATAGTCTTAATTTCAAATGTGAAATCAAACAATGAGTTAAATCTCAATCCAGGTGGAAAAGTGAAAATCTGGCTGCAAGGATTGGAAATAGGAAGTGATTTTTTATCTAGAGAAAAAACAAATATGCCTCAGTTTAAGAGGTTAGGAAGAGGTGACAGAGACAGAATTGGGTAAGGAAACAAAAAAGTTATTTCCTTAATTCAGCATTTAGGATTATTTTATACTATAGGGAATCTATATGGTAAGTATATCAAAAAACAGACAGTACATTCTCCTATTCATGTTTCACATATGAATTAAGAAATTTCCAACTTCTCAATGTACTTATAATACTGAATTTTCACAAACTCAGTATATTAAAAATGAAAAATGTTGATCTTTTATCATATTAAAGTACTAAACAGAGCTAGCTGATAGTACTAAACTTATCATCTTTTTTAAAAGCACAGAGGTACACTATATGCAATTACTAATTTCTTCATGCAAAAATGAAAATCAGGTCTGATTCAAACTTAAATGATTTTTCACTTTTAAAATATTCATAGATTTAATATTACTCATTACTAAATGAAGTATTCCCTTAGAAGAAAAAGGTTGACAATTTCAGAGGGTAACAAAAAAACCTTAATCAACTCCAAAAAATATCTGAAAGGAACTGTTTATTCCATTATCTAATACAAATGCTTTCACTGCTCTTTTAACCTTCCCCAGAATTTACTTTAAAATTTCACATTTTCCTAAGTATTACATTTAAAGTACTTTGATAAATTATCTTATATTGAAAAATGAGCACATAAAAACATTCTGAAACAAATTTATCAAGCAAAAAAATAAAGAAGATCAAATTCTCCTCTTGTCTTTAACTATTTGGTCATTAATCATCATTTATCTTTTTTAAAATTAATCATAAGGGCTAAAAAAAAAAAAAAACTCCAGTTACATTATCATATTTTTGAAAGGCTACTTCTCTGAATAATTTAGAAAAATTCAAACACTTACCTACTAATAAAAGTATATTCAACTGGTTCAATAACAGCATCTATGAGCCCTTTCTCTTCAACAGTAGGCTCAGATTTCAGTGTAACTTGCAGGCTCTCTGCTAATCCCAAAACAGATTTAACTGTAGAAGATACTGCACTAAAATGATCCAGGAATGAAAATTCTTCTTCCATTATTTTGAATTAGGAGAAGCCAAATGATTGTTTCATTAGAAATTTAATTATAAAAGGTTATTAAATTCTAAGATTTCCACAGGATACCCACTCCTTTCAGTGTGCAAATGCCGTCATCAAAAGTATTTAATAATTTTCAAAGGTCATTTTCCTTTAATAGAATTTCTTATCAACTTTCCTAAGTAAGTAAACAAAGATAGGCAGTTTGTAAAAACTTTTTGATCCCTCACACTGTGTGGTAGAACAGGAAATAATTTGTATTCCTAACAAACATCAAAATATTAAGATACTTGTAACAAGTACCAGGTTACAAAATATCATAAATTCAACTAGTTTCGTCTATAAAGAGAACCCAAACAAAAATTGTTTCCAAAAGATTTAATAACCAGTTCACCAAGTCATTTTTTTAAACAATCTTTACTTCATTACGTAAAGACAAGAAATGAATGCTGGAAATTATTAATATTGGCTCTTTTATGGTTTTCTGCTATGCTGTGGCTTCTGGACCACTGATAAATCAGTTACTACTGATCTATATTCAATGAATGGTACAAGTATAATTTTAATACTACTTACTTAACTGTATGATCTTAAAGAGATCAATCTTTGTCCTCAGTTTCCTCATCTAGAAAGGCATTCACCCAGATCATTTCTAAAATACCTCCCAGTTCAAAATCTTACTGTCCTATGCTTCTCTGGATTTTTCTCTACCATAACTACCAAATTTCCCATAGAGAATCTCTGCCTTGTTCAATTCTGCTAAGGTAAGGGACTATGTCTATTCTGTGCTTACCACTCTAAAAGGTTCTGCAAGAAGATTAAAAAAATTCATTCTATGTCCTCAAAGAGATTGCCACAACAAATATCTAATAGCCATAACAAAATAATTATACAATAACTACAGTATATTTCAGAATATATTAAATGCACAAGAAAATTACAAAATCTTGAGTTGAGGTGGTAAAGAGATCAATATTACTACCTGTAAGGAGACAGAAATGAGTTCACCTATCCCTTGAATCAGGTGGAGATAGGAGAAAGAGAAATGTGTGAACTGTGTGAACAAAGGTAATGACAATGAAAGGAGGAAAATAACATTTATCCAGATGCCTAGTCTTCTTTATTGACATCTCTTGTGCTTATATCATCTTCATTTAAAATATATTCCTCCCCAATCTCCAACAAAGAATAAAAAAGAGAAAAAAAAGTTCAACAAAACTAAATATAACAACCAAGAATTCATAACATGCTCTGTTCCCTAAGTCCTCAAACTCCGCAAAAGGAGGGATACAGTGGGCAGCTAGGTGGCACAGTAGATAGAGCACCAACCCCGAAGTCAGGAGGACCTTAGTTCAAATCTGGCCTCAGACACTTAACACTTTCTAGCTATGTGACCCTGGGCAAGTCACTTAACCCTAATTGCCTCAGGGAAAAAAAGGGGAGTATTTATTTTCTTCTTTCTTTCTCTAGGAATGACTTTGCCCATAAATATATTACAATATTTCTTTTCTTTTTTTTTTTTTAACCCTGAAGGTCTTCTCCCAGATTTATTCATTTATTTATTTAAATTTTTTTTATGAGATAAAAAAGATCTTTGCCTCAATTGCTACCTAGCCTTTTTTTAATTGGTTTGTTTATTTTAACACACTTTATGAATCATATTGGGAGAGAAAAATCAGAGCAAAAGGGAAAAACCATGGGAGAGAGGGAAAAAAAAAAAACAGAAAAAAGAAGTGAACATAGCATGTGTTGATTTACATTCAATCGCCATAGTTCTATTTCTGGATGCAGATGACATTTTCTAACCAAAGTGTATTGGACTGCCTTGGATCACTGAACCACTGAGAAAAACCAAGTTTTTCATAGTTAATCATCACACATTCCTGCTATTATTGCACACAATACATTCCTGATTCGTCTTGTTTTGCTCAGCATCAGTTCATGTAAATCTTTCCAGACCTTTCTATAATCAGCTTGTTCATCATTTCTTATAGAACGAGAGTATTCCATTACCTTCATGTACCACAATTTGTTCAAGTTATTCCCCAGCTGATGGGCAATCCACTCCTTTTCCAATGCTTTGCCAGCAAAAAAAGAGCTACTACAAACATTTTTTGGATATTTGGGTCCTTTTCCCTCCTTTATGATTTTCATAATCCAGGTTACAGACCCAGTAATGGCTGGTATTGCTGGATCAAAGGGTACTGCATATTTTATAGCCCTTTGGGTATAGTTCCAGGTTGCTCTCCAGAATGGCTGGATCAGTTCACAACTCCACCAATAAGGTATTAGTGTCAAAATTTTCCCACAACATTTATCATTACCTTTTCCTGTCATCTTAGCCAATCAGAGAGGTATGAGGTAGTCCCTCAGAGTTGTTTTGGTTTGCATTTCTCTAATCAATAATGATTTGGAGCATTTTTTCATATGACTATTGATGGCTTTAATTTCATCATCTGAAAACTGTCTGTTCATATCCTTTGACCATTTATCAATTGAGGAATGGCTTGTACTCTTATAAATTTGATACAATTCTTTACATATTTTAGAAATGAAACCTGTATTAGAAATACTGGCTATAAAGAAAATTTTTCCTAGCTTGGTACTTCCCTTTTGACCTTGTTTTTGTGGGTTTTATTTGTGCAAAAACTTTTTAGTTTAAGGTAATCAAAGTTGTCCATTTTACTTTTCATAATGTTTGCTAGTTCTTTTTTGATCATAAATTCCTCCCTTCTCAAATATCTGGTAGGTAAATTATCCCTAATTCTCCTAATCTGTTTATGGTATCATCTTTTATGCCCAAATCATATATCCATTTTGACCTTATTTTGGTATGGGGTTTGAGATATAGATCTATGTCAAGTTTCTGACATATTATTTTCCAGTTTTCCCAGCAATTTTTGTCAAACAGTTACTTCTTATTCTAGAAGCTGAAGTTTGTGGGGTTTATCAAATACTAGATAGCTATAGACCTGGATTATTGTGTCATCTGTATCTAATCTATTCCACTGATTCACTACTCTATTTCTTAGTCAATATTAAAGGGTTTTGATGATTGCTGCTTTATATTATAGTTTTAGGTTTGGTATTGCTAAGCCACCATCCTTTGCAATTTTCTCCATTAGTTCTTGACCTTTTTGTTCTTCCAGATTAATTTTGTTATTATTTTTCTAGTTCTATAAAATAATATTTTGGCAGTTTGATTGGTATGGCACTGAACAAGTAGACCAAATTTATGCAGAATTATCATTTTTATTACAGTAACTCGGACTAGCCATGAACAACTGATATTTTTCTGTTTAGATCTGACTTTATTTGTGTGAGAAGTATTTTATAATTGTGTTCATAAATTCTTGAGTTTGTCAATTTTGTCTACCATAATTTTAAATGGCATTTCACTTTCTACCTCTTGCTGATGGGCTTTGTCAGTAATATATAGAAATGCTGATGATTTGTGTGGGTTTATTTTACATTCTGCAACTTTGCTAAAGCTGTGAATTGTTTCCAATAGGTTTTTGGAAGATTTTCTAAGATTCTCTAAGTATATCATCATATTATCTGCAAAGAGTGATTTATTTCCTCATTGCTATTCTTATTCTTTTAATTTCTTTTTCTTTTATTAATGCTAACGCCAACATTTCTAGTACACTACTGAATAATAATTGTGATAATTAGCATCCTTGTTTCACTGCTGATCTTACTGGGAATGTGTCTAGCTTTTCTCCATTACAAATAATGGTTGTTGTAAATTTTTAGAGCAATACTGTTTCATTTTTGTTTGTTTGTTTGTTTGTTTTAAGGAAAGCTCCCTTTATTCCTATGCCCTCTAGTGTTTTTAATAGGAATGAGCGCTATATTTTGACAAAAGTTTTTTTGGCATTTATTGAGATTGTCATATGATTTCTATTGGGTTTGATATTGATGTGGTCTATTATAGTAATAGTTTTCCTGATATTGAAGCAGCCCTGTATTCCTGGTATAAATCCTACTTGGTCATAGTATATTATCCTGCTGATAAGTTGCTGAAATCTCTTTGCTAATATTTTATTTAAAATTTTTGCATCAATATTTATTAGGTAAATTGATCTGTAATTTTCTTTCTCTGTTTTGGATCTTCCTGTTTAGCTATTAGTATCATATTTGTGTCACAGAAGGAATGTGGCAGTACCCCTTCTTTACCTATTTTTCCAAATACTTTACACAGTACTGGAATTAATTCTTCTTTAAATGTTTGGCAGAATTCACCTGTGAACCCATCTGGTCCTGGAGATTTTTTCTTAAGGAGTTCATTAATGCCTTCTTCAATATCTTTTTCTAAAATGGGACTATTTAAGTAATTTATTTCCATTTCTATTAACCTGGGCAATTTATATTTTTGTAAATATTCATCCATTTCAGTTAGATTGTCAGATTTGCTGCCATACAGTTGGGCAAAATACATCCTAATTATTGCTTTAATTTCTTTTTTCACTGGTGGTAAGTTTACCCTTTTCGTTTTTGATTGCTAGTGATTTGGTTTTTTTCTTTCCTTTTTCTTAAGAAATTAACCAAAGGTTTATCTATTTTGTTGGGTTTTTTTCATAAAACCAACTCTTGGTTTTATTTATTAGTTCAATAGTTTTCTTAGTTTAATTGGGTAGTTTTAATTTGTTCTTTTTTTTTTTTTTTTGCCTTTTTAGTTGCATACCTAATTCATTGATCTCCTCTTTCTCTATTTTATTCATGTAGCTATGTAGAGATGTAAAATTACCCCTAAGAAATGCTCTGGCTTCATTCCATAGATTTTGGTATGTTGTCTCATTATTGTCATTCTCTTGAATGAAATTCAGGATTGCTTCTGTGATTTGTTGTTTGACCTACTCATTCTTTAGAATTAATTATTTAATTTCCAATTGATTTTTAGTCTATCGTTCCCTGGCCCTTTATTGAATATAATTTTTATGGCACTGCGGTCTCAAAAGGAAGCATTTATTATTTCTCCCTTTCTGCATTTGACTGTGAAATTTTTATGTCCTAATACATGATTAATTTTTGTATAGATGTCATGTACTACCAAGAAAAAGATATATTCCTTTATGTTCCTATTCAATTATTTCCAGAAATCTATCATATCTGGGGTTTCTAGAATCCCATTAACCTTCCTAGGTTCTTTCATGTTTACTTTGTGGTTAGAATTGTCTGATTCTGAGAGGATAGTTGAGGTTCCCCCACTAAAATATTTTTGGTGTCTATTTCTTCCTATAATTGTCTTAAAATCTTCTCTAGATATTTGCCTGTTCTACTACTTGATGCATACACATTTAATATCCTCATTACTTCATCATATGGTATCCTTAAGATGTACTTTACTTCCTTATATCTTTTAATAAGATCTATTTTTACTTTTGCTTTATTTGAGATCAGAATTATTACCGCTGATTTTTTTTTTTTTACTTCAGGTGATGCATAACAAATTCTGTACCAGCCTTTTGGTTTATTCTGCATGTGTCTCTCTGTATCAACTGTGTTTCTTGTAAACCTCATATTGTAGGATTCTGGTTTTTTGTACCACTCTGCTATTTGCTTCCATTTTATGAAAGAGTTTATCCCATTTACATTCATAGTTATGATTATCAGTTTTGTATTTCCCTCCATCCTATTTTCTCCCTGGTATATACTGTTGTTCTCTCTTTCCACTCAGTCCTCAGTAGTATGTTTTGTTTTGTTTAGTTTTCTTTTACCAACTCCACCCATTACCTTATCTCCCATCATCCCTCCCTTCTTCTCATAGTAATGTTTTCTTAGCCCATTTCACCTACTACCTTATCTTCTATTAACCTTTCCCCTCTTCTCTTACTTTTTTTCCTTAGTGTTTCTGCCCTATGTCCTATCCTGTCCCTCCCTTTTCTGTTCCTCTTTTTCTATTTCGTTATAAGGTTAGGTAAATTTCCATACCCAACTGAGTGCTTAAGTTATTCATTCTTAGACCCTAAACAGATGAGATCATATTTCAGGTATATCAAGATATGCATTTTCTTCTTTCTTTCTCCAGGAATGACCTTGCTCATAAGTATATTACTATGTTTCAATTTTTTTAAAAATCCTTCCATTTACACTTCTATAAATCAATGTGAATGTTGTTTTCTTAGATCTGCTTATCTCATTTGCCATCAATTGACATATACCTCCTCATATTGGATTCTTTCTGTTCACTGTTTCTTACAGCACAGAATTATTCCATTATTATTTATGTACTACAATTTGTTTAGTCATACGCCAAAAAATGAAAATACACTTTGTTTCCAGTCTGGCCATGGTATGGGAACATCCTAAGTTTGAGAGTTCCAAGATCTCTATACTTAGCATCTCACAGGATGTAGAAAATCCAACACTCCCAACCTCAAAGATGCAAGAGGGCATATTCTGGTTAAATCCAAGAACCTAGATGACCATGATGAGATCAAGCAGAGATAAGCACTCCACCCAGCAGATACAATAACACAAGAGATAATTAAAGCTATCCAAAGTGATAGAAGAAAAAGTAGAAATAGAAAAATATTCACCAATGATTCCCCCAAAAGCAATTTTGTTTTTTAAAAATGCATTTTATTTGAAAAAACAGGGTAAGAAAAAAGAAAAACAGAAAAGGAATACAAAACAAAAGAAAACAAAACAAAAGAGACCACTATTTGTTATGTGCCCAGCAGAACATCAGGGAGAATATATATTTGTAGAAGAAATTATATTCACGAATGTCCATTTTTTTCTTTACTTCCTTACAAATTGTTTTTTGGTTCTCTGCTGCATATCTTTTTTACTTTATTTTTCCCTCGTTCATCTCTCTATTACCAAGCAAGTTATAGTTAAGAAAAGATATATTTATATATGCACATGTAGATATATACATACATGCATGCATACACACACACACACACACACACACACACACACACACATATATACACATCTTGATTCCCTGCTGACTCTTTCATTAAATTCTGCTCCATAACTTACCTTACTATTACTTAACCCTCCCCCACCCAAGGATCCCTCCCTTTTCTTCTCTCCCCGCCCCCCCTTGTTTAAATAGTCTGTCTATGTTGAGTTCCTTAAAATTGATCTTTGATATTGGCTTTTATATGTTAAATTTTCTGTTAAGTAGGGGTTTGGTTGATAGAAAGTCCTGAAAATCTGCAAGTTCTTTGAAAATTCATTTTTTCTCATTCAAAATTACAGATAATTTTTGCTGGATATGATATTTTTGGCCACAGATCTAGTCCTTTTGATTTTTGGTAGATAAGATTCCAGGACCTGCAATTTTTCATTGGAGCTTGCTGATAAATTTTGTATAACTCTAATTATAACGCTAGCATATATGAATTGTTTTTTTCTTGTTTCTTGCAAAATTTTCTTTGATCTGGGAGTTTCAAAATTTGGCAATAATTGATCAGTGGATTTTTTTCTATTTCTATTTTTCCTTCATGTTTATCACTACAAGACAATTTTCTTGGATTATTTCCTGCATTATTGTGTCAAGGTTTTCTTTTGGTCACAACTTTCTGGCAGTCCAATTATTCTTATATTTTCTCTTCTTGATGTGTTCACCAAACCTGTTGTTTTTCTTAAAAGTTAATTAAAATTCTGTTCTATTTTCTCATTCTTAATTATCTGTTTTGTTATTTCTTGGTCTCTCATAGCTTCACTGGCCTAATTCTTGCCCAATTCTAATTTTCAAAGAATTATTTAATTTTTGAGACTCTACCTCCTTTTCTAATTGGCTAAGTTTTTTTCATAATCTTGTTTTTCTTGGATAGTTTTTTTTTTGTTTTTGTGTGTGTGTGTGTTTTTTTTTTTTTTGTCTTTCCTCAGATTATGAAAGACTACGAGGCAGAGGGAGGCAGAGTGCTGTGTGGGCTGTAACCCCAAGAGGGATTCAGCAAAAATGGCATGAGCCATGGACAGCTTTACAGGGAAGATTTAACCTCAGAGGTTTGACATAACTGGGATTTATGATCACCTCCACAGAGAATGGGACTATGAGGCTAAACTGGTTCCTATCAGTACCCAGAGAGCAAGTCCATCAGTGCTCCAGTCCCTCTCTGCCACCTGTATCCAGGAACTGGGGATCACATCATTTCTCCATTCTTTTAATTTGTCGAAAGGAGGTTGGGAGTCCCTAAACAGAAAGAGATTTAGCAGACCAAGGCTGCAATTTTAGAGACCAAATCCAGGGACACTTGTTAAGTGGTGTGCAGAAGTTGGGAGTGAAATATAATGGCCTGTGGCTGGGAGTATTAGAGAGATGAATTCAAGTCAAAGTTTGGTGACGCCAAAGGTGTACAAAGTAAGTTACCAGAGCACAGTAGCAGAGATTACCAAGGCAATGTGGGGCCCACTCAGACATTGAGTAGTATTTTGCTGGGGTTCATTGATCCCAACATATGTAGGTGTATCTATACCTATATATTTGGGTGTGATTGTATATGGTGTGTGTGTATGTGTGTATATTTGTATATATATATATATATGTATAATAAATATATCAATACTTAACTATAGCCTGCTTAGGGAAGGTAGGGAGAGAAGGGAGAAGAAAAGGGGGAAAAAAGAATAAAACAAAAATGGTACCACAGAAAACAAAAGAAAATCTACAAGGAAGGAAAGAGGAACAGTTCTGAATACAATGTCTTCTATTATTATGTATATACTTTATTGAAATGGAAATTTATTGTAACATATTTTGAATCCTCCCTTACATTCTGCTGTATACATAATCTTTTTTTCTATATTGTATTGAAATTTTAAATAAATACATTAAAAAGGAGAGAAATTATTTTAGAGAATCCTGAGAATTAGAAACAAATGTTTAGTAAAATGAGCAAAACCAAAAGAACTCAACAACCTATAAAAAAGACAATAAAAATAACTTTGAAAAACTTAAGAATTCTGATTTTAAAAATTACTAATAACACCTCCCAAGAACCTAAGATGAAACATGTTACCAATCTCCAACAAAAAGGAAATCAACATTAGATACAAATGGAAATTTATCTAAGTTTTGCTTGATCATGTTTATTATTCAAAAGATGGGTTGTACTTGGTTTTTGATTTTTTTTTTTCAGTTCTTATTTTAGGGAGAAGTTCAAAAAAGAACAAGGTAGCAATGATGATACTATAAAAAACAAGGGAATCTACTGGTTATATTTTTTAAAGTGCACACAGGTAAATAGAAGGAAGTACAAAAGGAAGCACAGGCAGGCAAAGCAGTTTTGAAAGTAATGAGATAAATTTACTTAAAAACTTAAAAAAAAGAAATAGGCTATTTCAAACAGAAATTCACAGTTTCACAAATAATTCTTTTTGTACTGACGTTTTTTGTTTTTTGTTTTTTTTTGCTGGCATTTAAGACTAAAAAAATTAAACTAAAAGTAAAATAAAACAAAATAAGAAAAAGGACAACGGTTTCAATAAGTCATGAGAAAGAAAATAAAATTATAATACTATTTTAAAAATTAAAAGAGAAATAGAACACATAACTCTCATAACTATAGGTAAAGAATGTACTCTTAACCAAACATGACATGATATGAAATTGAAATACTTCTTCATTGACAACATACAAATATTTAGTATAAGAAGGGTATCTAAGTGTATCTAAGACACACAAAAAATTTATAGACAAATAGATATGACTAATAGCCATTACCTAATACATAAATGGGCAAAGAATAGAAACATACATTTCTCAAAAGCTGAAATGCAAAGAATTTACTGTCATGTAAAAGAATGCTCCAAATCCTTAATGTTAAGAGAAAATCAAAACAATGCTGAGGTTTCACTTCACATTCTGTAAACTGGCAAAAATGACAAAAAATTAAAGAATACTCACTGTTGGGGATAGTGGAAAAATAGGCATTCTAATAAACTTTTGGTAAAGCTGTGAAGTGGTACAACTATTTCAGAAAGCAATCTGGAATGATACACATATAGTGACTAAAATGTTTACACCCTTTGAACTGAGGATGCTATTACTGGGAATCCAACATACCTCAAAGAAGCCATTGATAAAAGCCAAGTCCCCATATACATACATACATATATATAAATACACATACACATACACATATATACACACATACATGCAAACACATACATATATATGAGAATAATTAAACAAATTATGGTACATGAATGTAAAGAAATATTACTGTGCTATGTGAAATGATGCACATTTTTAATACAGAGAGACAAAGATCTATATGAACTGATATGGAAGGAAGTAAAGCAGAGTCAAAAATAAGCAATATAAATAACTACATCAAAGTAAATGGAAAGAATTACCAGCAGGATGAATACAGAGAGGACTGGCGAGACTTACATGAACTGATGCTAAGTGAAATGAGCAGAACCAGGAGATCATTATATACCTCAACAATGATACTGTTTGAGGATGTATTCTGATGGAAGTGGATCTCTTCGATAAAGAGAATTAATTCAGTTTCAATTGATCAAGGATGGACAGAAGCAGCTACACCCAAAGAAAGAACACTGGGAAATGAATATAAACTGCTTGCATTTTTGTTTTTCTTCCCGGGTTATTTATACCTTCTGAATCCAATTCTCCCTGTGCAACAAGAGAACTGTTCGGTTCTGCACACATATATTGTATCTAGGATATACTGTAATCTATTCAACATATGCTTGCCATCTGGGGGAGGGGGTGGAGGGAGAGAGGGGGAAAATCAGAATAGAAGTGAGTGCAAGGAATAATGTTGTAAAAAATTACCCTGACATGGGTTCTATCAATAAAAAGTCATTAAAAAAAAAAAAAAAAAGAAATGGAAAGAACTAACACATCAAAAAAAAAAAAAAGTTAAAATAACAAAATTAATAAAGATAAAGCAGAATTCAAATGAAGAAATATGAGAGGATACACCAAACTTACTCCTAGGAAGATCCATAGGTATTACATTACACAGGTTTTGAATTTTTCAATGATGTTATGCTAATTTTTCCCTCTCAAAAAAAAAAAAAAAACCCAAAAATTATGGAATTTTTAGAATGTCTCTCTGGGAGGATGTGGGGAAAGAAAACTTGCAATAAATATAATAATGCAAGAAACAAATGGCATCAAAAAACCCTACGGAATCAATATATAACATGATAAAATTATTTGTATATTTCTTCATGTAACTTACAAAAATCTGGCTAAAGGGAAAATTCCAGTTAAACTGAATACAAAATACATAAACTTAAAATATATGGCAGTTAGCCTACCATCCTTAGTTATATATAAATATAACAGCAAAACATTATTTATATTATCTTCTTCCAACCCATCAACAGGTTATTATATGGAACTAAAAATAATAACAATCTTCACTTATAGGAATAAAAATTCTAGAAAATGCTAAAAAATTATGAACACAAGTAGGAACAAAGGATGTATTCTAGAATTATCAGATTTCAAACTATATTATAAAGCAATGATCCATCAAAATTATTTGGGATTCATTAAAAATTAAAAGCAAAAAAATCGATGGCACACACTTGCTAAGCAATACTGAAATGCAAATGAGTACAATAAGCCAGTATTCTGAGAACACAATACTTGAAGGGAGAACTCCCTATTTAACAAGAATTGATCAGATCACTCTAAAGAAGTTTGACAGAAAATCGATTTAAACCATCATCTTATTCTGTATACTACAAGTTTTTAATACATGTGGTATGAATGAAAGAAAATAAGTCATCAATAAAAGCTCACTTTATACATTTTTCTGGTTCCAAATTATTTTATATATTTTTTAAAATACAATTTTTTTCCTTAGGAAGGGGAGAAGAAAAGGAGAAAGAAGGAAGAAAAATGTGGATACAAAATCTTATAAAAATGAATACTGAAAAGTGTCTTTACATGTATTTGAAAAAAAATACTATTAAAAATACAGCTTCTTTTAAGGACATTTTTCATAAAATAAAACAGTTTTAAATAAAAGATCACATATAATTGGAAATATTTTCAGTTATAGGAGTCATAATTAACCATTCATATAAAACCTGTACAGAAGCAACTAAATTACTAAAGTAGAAAGAAAAGCAATTCTTGCTATATGTGTTAAGAAGACACAGTACAAAATAAATTTCATTTTCAGAGTTTGGAAAGCATATTAATATAAGGAAGTTCTAAAAGGTCTATAAAATAGAAAGAGAATGAAATCAGCAGAAAAATTGACAGTCCAGTCTAGACTATTTCTATAATAAAATAGAAATAGTAATTTAAAAGTACATTAATAATATTTACTTTAGAGCTATAATATCTCTTAATAATAATAGAAGTAAACTACAAAATGACATTGTTCAACCACTACAATCTACATCAGTATTGTAATTACAAGAATAAAAAAAATTATTATATAACAATTACCTAGATAAAAATAATCTGTGGTCACACTAATAACTACTTAACCTCAATTGCAATAATTTATTTCCTATTATTTATATCATCAAGGGTAGATAGTAGCAACAAGGATACTGCAGATACCAAGAACTAGGGCATCAAGATAAAAAAGGTCTAATTGTAACATTTATTCCTTTCCTCTTAGTAGAAAAGGAAAAAATTAGCAAAGTGTATCAAAAATGGTTTTATATCACAATGATCTTAACAATCTCTGAAAGTGGATTTCCGAATATTAATGATAATATTCACAAAAATTCTAAGATAATAATATCATCCATTGCAGACTCAGCTATGGATCTACAGTCATACATTCTATCCTCACCCACTCCCAGATACATCCATTGGAGACTAGACCACAATTCCAAATATAAACACCCAAAGGACCCATATGTGCAAAAATGTTTGTGGCAGCCTTTTCTGTAGTGCCAAGGAACTGGAAACTGAGTGGATGCCCATCAGATAGAGGATGGCTGAATAAATTGTGGTATATGAATGTTATGGAATATTATTGTTCTGTAAGAAATGATCAGGAAGATTTTAGAGAGGCCTGGAGAGACTAACATGAACTGATGCTGAGTGAAGTAAAACCAGGGGATCATTGTACACAGCAACAAGATTATACAATGATCAATTCTGATGGACATGACTCTTTTAAACAGCAACAAGATTCAGGCTAGTTCCGATGATCTTGTGATAAAGAAAGTCACCTACACCTACAGAGAGAACTGTGGGAACTGAGTATGGATCACAACATAGTGTTTTCATCTTTTTTGCTATTGTTTGCTTGCTTCTTTTTTTCTCTCTCATTTTTTTTCCTTTTTGATTTGGATTTTCTTGTGCAGCATGATAAATGTATATAAGAATTGCATATATTTAACATATATGGATTAATTGCTGGGGGGGAAAGGAGGAGAAAAATTTGAAATACAAGGTTTTGCAAGAGTGAATGTTGAAAACTATCTGCATATATTTTGAAAATAAAAAGGCTATTATTTCAAAAATAAATAAATAGATAAATTACCTGGTCATTCACGGAATGGCCTCAAATTTTCTTCTGGGGAAAAAAAAAACCACCCTGCCATGTAAGACTAAAATGGTTCTGCCAATCTGCCCCATCTGGAAAGGATCCTGCTTTTCATCAAGGGAATACATCCTTAGCCCCTTTTCATAATTCAATATTATAATAATGGGAAAAGTCCCAACATTGTTCCTACTCACCCCATTCACCACTTCAGTTTTCTGCTTCCAATTCATTCCTCCCATATGTATATCAACACATTATAGATTTCCAAAGTCTTGCTATCCCATCTTCCACCCCCAACTCCTTCAAGAGCTACTTCTCCAAAAGACTCCTGGATTTATCTTTTTTTTTTTTTAAATATCTTGATGTAGTTTCTCTTTTTTCCTCCTATTTGCATTTTCAGCTCCTCACTAAGCAATAAAAGGTTAAACATAGTCAAACAGTCAGCTGATGATGAAGAGTTAAATTTGGACTGGAAATTCTCAGTAGCAAGAGCAAAAGACATCACAGAAAAAAGGAAAGCAAATCAACAAGCATTCACACCAAAACAGCATTTCAGAATCCTCTTTCCTCTGATTAGATGGTTTCCTTTTTTGTGCTGTCTTTCCTCATTAAATTGGAAGCTCCCTGAGAGTAGAGGCTGTCTTTCTTTTCATATTTGTATCCCTAGCATTTAGCACAGTGCAAGTCACATAGAAAGGAACTTAATAGATGTTTTTAATCTCACTAATAAATTCGTGTTGACTGACTGAATGACTAGAGTTAGAGTAAGTTCATAATGTTTTAAAGGGAAACTGGCAATTGATCCAATGTTGACAGTTTCCATCTATTGCCATCTTTGCTAGCTTGGACATGCAGTAAAATCTCTGCTGTTTCAATCCGCATTTTCCTAGTGTTTTGGAGCAGTCTTTCATATTGCTGTCAATTCGAGACATATTTTATTCATATCCTGTAAGATTCTCTCCTTATTGTTATGTCATTGATTTTGTTCATGTAAAAGTTTTTCAATTTTACATAACTGAACTTATCTGGTTTTGGTAACAATAAACCATAATTTAAGATGCTGATAAAATTACAGGCCATCCAAAAGAAAATAATCAAAATGGCTGGAGAAGATAGAAACAACATTATATCAAAAAAAGAGTTGATCAGCTTAGCAAAATAAAAAATGATGTTGATGTTTTTGAAGAATATTTATGAGGAAGAATATTGGACTTATTCTATATATTGCATAGAACTTGGGCCAGCAGATATATGGCAAATTAGAGATAAACATGAAAAAGCCTTTTAAAATAAGTAGTGAGCTTGTGAAACAGTAAGTTTACTTTCACAGAAAATATGCAAGCAGAAGTTAAGATCATACCATCAATCAGGTTATTTTAATTTCTACATTGAGCAAAAGGTTTGATATATACTGTTCCCAACTCCTAGTGTCAGTGTCTCTAATAATCACAGAATTTTAAAACTAGAACAGATTCTTCTAAATCACTTAGTCCAGTCTCAAAGGATAGTCTGGGCATTCCCAAGACCCTTTCAGTGAGTATAGTAATGTAAAAAATTTTTATAATAAAACTAAAATGTTATTTTCCTATTATAATGTTCCTCCCTTTTCCAAATATATCTGGATGAGGTCAGATTTCTTTCAAGTACTTAAACTAAAACACAGTATCACAATGGATCAAAAGCAAAAGCAGATGAGAATTCAGCTAATTTCTACTAAGCCAAATATTAGATTTGCAAAAAATAGATAAAAAACAATCTTTTTGCCAAAAGTTTTTTTCATTTTGGAAAACAATTTTTTCATATTAAAAAGGTTATGTTACATGTAATGAGCTTGTTATTTTAAATGAATTAATAAATATTTTAAATGTCAATTTTTACGATCCACCTCCAAAGAGAATCAATGAACTGAGTACAGACTAAATCATACTTTTTTCATTTCCAAACAAACTCTTAAAGCAAATAAAAAAACTAAATGTCAGTTTTAGGTTTTTTTTTTTTAATTTTCTCCATTATGGAGTTTTATTTCCTTTTTTTTTCTTTAATAGTATTTTACTTTTCCAAATACATACAAAGATAGTTTTCAACATTCACCTTTGCAAAACTTTGTGTTCCACATTTTTCTCCCTCTCCTTACCCCCACATTCTGCCCAAGACAGCAAGCAATCCAATATAGGTTAAACATACACAATTCTTCTAAACATATTTTCATATTCATTATGTTGTGCAAAAAAAAAAAAAAAATCAGATCAAAAGAAAAAAGCAAACAAACAAATAACAATATAACAACAACATGTGAAAATACTATGCTTTGATCCACATTCAGTCTCCATAGTTTTCTCTCTCTGGATGTGAATGGCACTTTCTATCACAAGTCTATTGAAATTGGCCTAAATCACCTCACTGTTGAAAAGAACCAAGCATATCACAGCTGATCATCACATAATCTTGTTATTATATATATATAGTGTTCTCTTGGTTCTGCTCACTTAACTTAGTATCATTTATGTTAAATCTTTCCAAGCTTTTCTGAAATCAGATTGCTCATCATTTCTTAAAGAAAATAATATTTCATTACATTCATATATCATAACTTATTCAGCTATTCCCCAACTGAGAATCACTTTCCAATTCTTTGGCACTACAAAAGGACTGCTACAAACATTTTTGCACATATGGGTTCTTTTCCTTTTTTTTATGATCTCTTTGGGAAACAGACTCAGTAGAGACTCTGCTAGATCAAGCAGTATGATTATGGAATGTTTGATAGTCCTTTGAATATAATTTCAAATTCCTCTACAGAATGGTTACACCAATTCACAACTCCACCAACAAGGCATTAGTGTCCCAGTTTTCCTATATCCCCTCCAACATTCATCATTATATTTTCCTATCATCTTAGCCATTCTGAGAGATATGAAGTGATATCTCAGAATTGCCTTAATTTGCATTTCTCTAATCAATAGTGTTTTAGAGGGGCAGCTAGGTGGTACAGTGGATAGAGCACTAGCCCTGAGTTCAAATCTGACCTCAGATACTTGATACGGCCTAATTGTGTGACCTTGGGCAAGTCATTTAACCCAATTGCCTGGGGGTGGGGAGGAATAGTATTTTAGAGCATTTTTTCATATGACTATAAATTGTTTAATTTCTTCATATGAAAAGTGTTCATATCCTCTGACCATTTATCAACTGGGGAATGGCTTGTATTCTTCTAAATTGGAATCTATTCTCTATATATTTTAGAAATAAGGCCTTTATCAGAAACACTTGACTATAAAAAAATTTTCCCAGCTTTCTGTTTCCCTTCTAATCTTGATTGCATTGGTTTTGTTTGTGCAAAAAATTTTTAATTTCATGCAATCAAAATTATTCACTTTGCATTTTATAAAGTTCTTCTTTGGCCATAAATTCCTCCTTCTCCACAGTTCTGAGAAATAGGCTAAACTTTGTCCTCCTAATTTACTTATTATTATAAGTATAAGGGTGATATTTCACCCTTCATGTTTAAATCATGAACCCAAACTTGGTATATACGATGTTATATGCTGGTCAATGCCTAGTTTCTGACAACAATTTTTGTCAAATAGTAAGTTCTTGCCCCAGAAGCTGGATTCTTCCAGTTTATCAAACACTACTACTATAGTCATTGACTATTGTGTCTTGTGAACCTAACCTGTTCCACTGATCCACTACTCTTTCTTAGCCAGTACTAATGGTTTTGATGATTGCTGCTTTGTAATATAGTTTTATGTCTAGTACAGCAAGGCCACCTTTGTTTGCATTTTTTATTATTATTCTTATTATTTATTATTATAATTCACTTGAAATTCTTGACTTTTCTTAAGTTTCAATTCCTAATACGGAAAATCATAATACATGATCCACATAAATAATAACTCTTTGGGTTCCTCAAGTTTTTAAATTGTAAAGAGGTTCCAAGACCAAGAAAAATACTTATCTAGCACAACCCATATATTTCAAAAATGAGGAAACTGAGAACCAGAGATGTTATATGACTTATTGAAAGATCAATAATGAAGTCATGGCAAAACAAAAAACTAAGACCATGATTTCTGTTTCTTTAAAGTCCTTCCTAACAGTCTGGGCATTCTTTTTCTCAGTCTCTTTTCTATATCTTTATCCAAGATTCCATATATTAATCAGGAATGTAACCCCAGACACTTCCCTAGACTTTTCAGGCTCTCTGGACTTACAGGTTCAATTATCTCTATGTAGATGACTCCCAAATCTATATACCTAATCATAAGCTCCTCAGTTTCAATTCCACATCATCAACTGTCTTTTGGATTCTGGAATTGGTTGCCCTATAGGTATTCCAAATTCAACATATCCAGAATGGAATGTGTTCTCTTTCCTCAAAAAGCCTTCCTTCTTCTGACTTTCCTATCCCTGACAGCACTAGCATCCTCCTAATCAAACAGCCTCATGACCTCTTTGTCATCTTCCATTTCTGTCACCCACATATCCAATCCACTGCCAAATCTTGTTTTTTCTGCCATCACAATGTCTCTCACCAACCACACAGTCACTACCCTAATATAGGTGCCTGCACTACCATAATAAATAACCCTCTTATTATTGTTCCTGCATCAAGACTCTCCCTAGTCCAATCCAATCTCCACTCAGCTGCCAAAGTGATTTTCCTGAAGTGCTGCCTGACCACATTAGTCCTCTATTCAATAAACTCCAGTGACTCCTGTTACTTCCATGATCAAATACAAAAGGTTATCTATTTCACTGAATGTCCTTCTCAATCTGGCCCCTTCCTATCTTTCAAGTCTTCTCATACTTCACACCCTTCCCCACATTCCGCAATCCACAGGGCTCCCTGTTCATCGCTGACTTTGCACTAGATGTCCCCTATGAGACATCTTCTCCCCTCTTCCCTTCTGTCTTCTAGCCAGTCACAACTCAACACTAATTTCTACAAGAAGCCTTCTCTAATTCTTTTTAATTCCAGTGTTTTCTCTCTTTTCATTACCTCCTATTTATCCCATATATAGCTTGTTTTGTATATATTTGTTTGCACACACGTGCATACACACAGGACTCAAGTTCCCTGAGAAAAGGGTGTCTTTTGCCTCTTTGTGACTGATTTGAAAGGTTCCCTGGCTTCCCTCCAGACTTAATTCAAATCCTACTTGCTGCAGGGGACTTTTCCAGGTCACTAAATACTCTCCTTCCCTTCTTTTATGAGGCACATACACTGTATGTACATAGTTACTATAATGTTGTCTCCTCCATTAGACTATGAGCTTTGAGGACAGAGATCATATTTTATTTATCTTTGTGTTCAAAGAAAGATATGCTTCCTGGTTGGTTTTTATGCATGAAAAAAGGCAGAAGAAAGAGCTCTGAACCTGAAGTCTGAAAAATATGAGTTCAAATCCCAACTCTGCCACTGAATGTGAGGCAGAGCAAACAGTCTCTTTCTTTGGTTTACCCAAATGAAAGAGATGGACTAGATGACCTCTAAAATTCCTTCAAATTCTAATTCTATACTCATATGAGACCATGTGGAAAAAAAAAAAAGGTTTAATCATCAAAATTTAATTTTAAAAACCTTTAATCTCTACTAAAGTTTAAAAATGTTTCAATCATTTTATACAGACACTTCAAAAAAATTCTCCTTTTTAGTTACTCCCATGTTAACAATGAATGAAACATTTCTAATTGGACAGTGTTTCCTTATCACAGGTTTTAAAACTGTCAATAAAGACTCAAGAAGTAAAATAACCATAAGGGTTGAGAGAGGAATAAAAGTATTGGTCCCCTGACCAAAAGAGTTATCAATACTAGTGTGTGCTTATGGGGGGCCTAGGAAGAGAGGGGAAATGAAAGAATTAATTTTACTTTACAATCAACACATAAAATTAATAAAATAGAACCTCAATTCTACTCCCAATTCTGCCACTTAATATCTGTGTCATCTTAAGTAAATCATATGATCTTACTAGACATCAGTAATGTAAAATGAGGTTAAACTCCATGACCTTCCTTAAGGCTCTAGAAATGTATGATCCCAGATAACATGATCCTGAGAGTTAACTGGTTAAATACATAAGCTATTTTCTGCAACACAAAACCTAGTCTTACCAAACTATTATAAATTGCTATCATCTCTCTGTAGGCAAGCCAACAGAAGCTTACTATGTTTGTAATAAAGAAATAAGGAAAATCTGACTTTATTTCACCTTCTTTAATAGGTTTGGTGTGCCCAAAAAAGTATTATAAACTTGGAGTCAGAAAACCTGGGCTCTCATTCCAGCTTTATTGCTGTGTAGCAATTTCTGAATATGTCACTTCTAGGACTTTTATTTACACATTGGTCAAATGACAGGATACTTAAACCCTTTATAATTCTGTAACTCAATGAATCTGTTCATTGTCATTCAACCTTTCAGTCCACCATCAATTATTACTGAAGTATTTTGGCCTACAGAGTGGCAACCCCGCCATACCTTCTATGCTATGCTTTCTCCTGTCTAAGTCTTCCCCAGAATGGGTCAAAATTGAGACACTAATAGTTTATATTTCTCCCTAAGTATTCCTTTAATTTAGTGAGTTAGAGATTTTAGAGGTCATTGAGTCCAACCTTTCTATTTCAAAAATTACTTTTAGTGTTAAAAGATATACATTGCCCAAGGTCTTCAATTTTACTTAATTCAACTTTATAAGCACCAAATCTAAGTAAGGCACAGGGCTAGATGTAGAGGATACAAAGCTATCTAAAACAGTTTTAGTCTTTGGCCTAAGGAAACAGATACATAAAAGCTGTCAAAACTAAAACAAGGGCAGTTAGTGATCATACATAGAAAAAAGACAATGGATGGACAAGAGGAATCATGATCAAAATAGACATTTATAGCAACTTTATTCCACTGATTTTACTATGTAAACTCTCAACTTCCATCAAAGCTTCTTTGATATAGCCTGAAATATGTCAAAGTACATTATCTAACTTTAGAAATCTAGCAAGCTCTTTCTGTTTTCTCTATCAATAATAAAGTATCCAAATGTTTAACAAACTCTACTATTAACACCAACACCTTTTTCATAGAAAGATTCTGGAAAATAAAAGTTACCTGAAAATATTTCATCCTGTTCTTTTAAAATCTTGAATGTTACTAGCTTTATAATAAGGAACTGACTTTATTTTACACAAGTGACATCTTGTGGTGTTATACAGTATTACTTTCCCTTTCAAAGAAAGATCTGCCTGATTTCCCCTCATACAAAGGCAGTAATATAAAGCTGAAAAAGAAAAAAAAACTACCAATGTTAAGTGAAAAGTTAAATGAAAAACAGCCTTGAAAGCAACTCTAGCTGAGACACAAAATAAAATTATGGCACAACGAGTAGAAAGCAAAACGAAAAAAGTGTTATTTTGAGAAATTAAAAGGAAAAGATGAATATTTGTCGTGGGTTTTTTAACACAGTACAAATTTATCTTTTATTTTAAAATAAAATCTATAATTTATGACCAAGTGAAATATGTAGTTAGTATTCTTGTTAGTATTAGAAAAGCTAAAGAAAATATTTTAGAATTTCACAGTTAATTTCACATTTTTTTTTAGCATGTCAGAAATGTTTTCTGTGAAAGCACATAAAATAATGGCATTCTGTAGTACTAGACTAAATCCATATTTCCAGAGTGTGCTGGGAAGTTTTAACTTCCACATGCAACACTATTTTGATAGAAAAATATGTAGTGTTTCAAACAGAAAGAGAAGGGAGAAAGACTCTACTTCTATATTAGACTGCTTACAGTATAAAACTCACATATTACCAAGTAGGGCCCAAACAGGATTAAAATGCAATTTTGAATTGCTTAAGAAATTTTTAAAAATGCAACATAGACAATATTAATTTTCAGTTTTCTAAGTAATAATGGAGTCCCCAAAGATCTATTATTTGATACTACTGGTCTAAATCATAGTACAGTATACCAAATATTAGAGTGCATTTCAAAAAAAGGATAAGATAAGGCATATATATGCAATGTTTATGCCTATTCAAAGACAACAGAGTAGCCAAGGCTGTCTTTTGGCGAGTTTAATTCAATTCCATATACATTTATTAAACTTTACAATATGCGAGTTATTATGCTAAGAATTGAAGGGAATACAAAATTTCTAACCATGGCCTTCAAAGAGATAATTTACAATCTAACACTCAGGGACACTCTCCAGGTGGTTTCAGAACCTGTATAAACATTTATTTATATAGCACCATGCTAGGCACTTTTTACTAATATTTTCTCATTTGATCCTCACAACAACCTTGAGAGATAAGTACTATTTTTATCCTTATATTCCAGTTGAGGAAACTGAGGCAGAAAGAGAGGTTAAGTGATTTGCCCAGAAGCACATAGCTCCTAAGTGTGTGAGGTTAAATTTGAACTCAGGTCTGCCTAACTACAGGCCCAGAGTTTCTACTCTTGCCTCTATGAAGAAAGAAAATGTCAAACTGACTTGTCCTGCCAGTAACTAGAAAGCCAGCACTCAACAAGATTACTCTTATATGTTGCTAAGTGTGAGAATAGTAAAGTAATGCCAGGAAATCACAAAAGTTATCAGATATTAGGATCTGAATTACCTAGTTTGGGCTTTAACTGGGAAAAACAAGATAGGTGCACTTTACTCAGTTCTTTTAAAAAAAAAGAAAGAAAAAACACTATTGTTGCTTTAATCCTTTCCTTAGGGACATGAAGAAAGAAAAGGATGTTGGCAGAGATTCCAAACATGCTAGCCATGTGAGGACCCTCTGTCCACTGGACCCTTTGTCCAGTGCCCTCCTTATCTCTATCTTCACCTATCTCCTTACTTCCAAACCCAATAATAAACCTCTTTTATCAATCTAAAAAAAAAAAAAAAAAAAGAAAAAAGAAAAGGATGTTGCTTCTGCCTAATTAGGAGCAGGTCTCGGTGAAAGATCTTTTAACTCCTCCCCAAATTTTATGGTTATTTTTCATAAGAAAACATTGTTAGTAAATTCTCATCTGCTTCACACTTGCAAAATATTATCTGAAAGCAGTCAATACCCTGAAATCAGAACCTGAAGGAAAAAAGCCTGCCTTTAGATGTGACAAATGCCTTTTTAAAAACTCTCCAAATCATAATCCTAGTAATATTCAATCGTATTAGATAATTAATGGAAAGAGTTTTGCAACCTACTGTGCTATATAAATGACAGCTATTAGAATTATTACCAACACTTTTACAATACTGTAATAGTGGAACATATTCCACACTTCAATGTAATAACTTAGCACAATGAATCAATACCTAGGCATGGTATACACATATGAAGAGGAATAAATATAAAAATGACATTGTTAAGTCACTACTGATGGGAATATACTTTAAATGCTTTTTCCAGTAATGATGATAGATTCATAGTAATCCAATCAAACTCTTATTAAGTCCATTCGACCTTTACAAGAAAAGTTGCACATTCTCATAAACTAAGAGAAAATTAAGGACATTTCAGTGATTTTTTTTTTAAAAAGTTATGCTAATCCAGATTAAGAAGAGATTAGCACTATACTCTAGCCAAGTGAGTTAAGTCACAGAGGACAACTAATGAATGGTATCAATATGGATGGTGCTACTGATCAGAGATGTCAAACTCAAGGAAAAATTGAAGTCACTAAAAATTACAATACATGTACTACATGTGCTACATGTTGAATTGGAAAACCACATTATTAGCATTACCTATGTTGTACTGCATTTTTGTTTTGTTAAATATTTCCCAATTGTATTTTAATCAGGTTCAAGCCCCAAGAAGGACTTTTACCCTATTCTCTCATCTACCCCAATCTTCAGCAACACTTACCACCAAGCAACTTTTGCATATGCTGTAAAATCAAGTTGTGCTTTTGGTAAACCATGTGTTCTTATACCAAAATTATAACTTCTAAAAGAAAGATGTGTGCATAAATCTGGCCTGATTTATCACTGTTACTAGAAAAAAAATAAAAATATATTTTCTAACTATAGTGGTTTAGAAGTAAGGCCCCTAAAATTCAAACTAAGACAACTCTGAGGTACCACTTCACACCTTTCAGATTGGCTAAGACAACAGGAAACTATAATGAACTATGTTAGAGGAGATGTGGGAAAACTGAAACACTAATGCCTTGGTGGTGGAATTGTGACCTGATCCAACTATTCTGGAGGGCAATTTGGAACTATGTCCAAAGAGTTATCTAGCAGTGTCTCTACTGTGTCTGTATCTCCAAGAGATAAAAATGAGATAAGAACCCACTGTGGAAAAATATTTGTAGCTGCTCTTTTGTAGTGGCAAAGAACTGGAAAGTGAATGAATTATTCTCAGTTGGGGAATAGCTGAATAAGTTATGATATATGAATGTTAATGAAATATTATTTTCTATAAGAAATGATGAGCAGGCTAATTTCAGAAAAACCTGTAAAGACTTACATGAACTAATGCTAACTTAATGAACAGAACCAACAGAATATTTGTACATGGCAACAAGATTATATGATGATCAGCTGTGATGGACTTGGCTCTTTTCAACAATGAGGTGATTCAGTCCAATTTCAATAGACTTGTGATAGAAAAAATATTCACACCCAGAGAGAGAACTATAAAACTGAATGTGGATCAAAACAGTATTTTCACCTTTTTTTTTTTTTTTATTCTTTTTGTTTGGTTTTTGCTTCTCATGTTTTTTTTTTTTTTCCTTTCACCTTTTGATCTGATTTTTTTTTTTTGCATAACATGATGAATATGGAAATATATTTAGAATTGTACATGTTTAATCCATTGGATAGCTTGTGGGAGGAAAGAGAGGGAGAAAAATGTGGAACACAAGGCTTTGCAAAAGTGAATGTTAAAAACTATCTTTGCATGTATTTGCAAAAATAAGAGATATTAAGAAAAAAAGAAAAGAAGTTTCTAACAAGTCATTTAAACTCTAGATATTCCAGGCAATTGTCTGGGTGCAGATCTACATCAGATGGTGGTACTTTTCACATCAAAAATGACAAACTAAGAGAAAGAAAGAAAAAAAGTCCTTGTAACAGTTAAAGGGGAAAAAAACAATCACAGTGGTCATATCCAAAAAGCTAGTTCTTTTGCTACACCTTGAGTCCCTCACCTCTCTTTCTGGACTAAGTAACATGCTTCATCATATATTCTCTATATACATGGCTGGTCACTTCACTACTCAGAGATCTTTTAGGCTTTCAAAGTTGCTTTCCTTTATAATACTGTATAAATTGTTGAACATAGTGATGACTGAGATAGCTGGGAGTGGTTAGTGGTTTGGTAGAACAAAAACAAGTTTGGGAGTTAAGAACAAGAAGAGATAGAATGATAAGAGGTTGTGATCTGAGAAATTTTACTGTTTATAATGTTGTATAAACTATATAATGTTTGTATAGATCATTCTCCTGTTTCAGCTTATTTCACTCTACATTAGTTCAAGAATCTTTAAAGTTATCTTTTTCCAGAAGGTAAAACAGCCATTGAAAGAATCCACCAATCACCTTCTGAAAGGGATCCCAAAATTAAACCCCCAAGGAATATTGTGGCAAAATTTCAGAACTATTGTATCAAGGAAAAAATATTGCAAGCAGCCAGAAAGAAATAATTTTAATATCAAGGAACCACAATTAGGATTACCCAGGACCTAGCAGCTTCCACTTTAAAAGATCAAAGGGCCTGGAATCTGATATTCTGAAAACAAAGAAACTGGGATTATAGCCAATAATAAGCTATCCAGTTAAAATGAGCATTATCTTTCAGGGAAGAAGAGGACATTCAATGATATAGGTGAATCTCACCTATTTCTAATGAAAAGATCAGAATTGAACCAAAAAAACTGTCTCCAAACAGAACTAAAGAGCAGCATAAAAAGGTAAAAAGGAAAGAACTCTTGAGAACTCTATTTCAGTTATGGGTATACTTAGAGAATGTGGGTATAATTTTATTTTATTATGATAATGTGAAAAAGAAACTAGAGGTAGATAGGGGATCATACTGGGAAAAGGAGGTAAAATAAGAGAAATTACATCTCACCAAGAGGCAAAGAAAATCTACATAACTGAGGGAAAGAAGGGAGGGGGATGAGCATTGTGTGAATCTTACTCTCATCAGATTTTACTGAGAGAATATCACACATATTTGGTATCACAAAAAAAAAAAAAACTTGTCTCACCTTACAAGAAAGTTAGAGGGTAAAGGAGAAAAGAAAGGGAAAGACTTAATAGAAGGGAAAACAGAAAAAATGAGGGGAAAAGTATAAAAAAAGGGAGAGGAGCTCTAAAGGGCAAGGACTGTTTGAGGGAGGTTGTCAACAAAAGCAAAATACTGGGGAGGAGGGAAGGAGAATAGGGGAGAAGGGAAGGGGGATAGGAAAGAGAAAAGTATAACCTATGGTAAATAAGATGGCAGGAAATACAGAATGAGTGTTTTAACTGTGAATGAGATGGGATGAACTCTCCCATAAAATGGAAGCAGATAGCAAACTGGATTAAAAGCCACAATCCTACCATATGTTGTTTACAAGAAACACATTTAAAGCACAGTGATATATACGGAGGGAAGGTAAAGAGCAGAATCTATTATGCTTCAGGTGAAGAAGAAAAAGCAGGGGTAGCCATCCTTACCTCAGATCAAGTAAAAGCAAAGATAGATCTAATTAAAACAGATAAGGAAGGAAACTATTTTTTACTAAAGGATACCATAGATAATGAAGCAATATCAATACTAAACATATATGCACCAAATGGTATAGCATAGAAATTCCTAGAGAAGTTAAGAGAGATGCAAGAAGAAATAGACAGCAAAACTATACTAGTGGGGGATCTCAACCTTGCTCTCTCAGAACTAGATAAATCGAACCATAAAAAAAAAAAAAGAAAGAAAGAAAGAAAGAAGTTAAGGAGGTAAACAAAATGTTAGAAAAGTTAGGTATGATAGATCTTTGGAGAAAATTAAATGGAGACAGAAAGGAGTTTACTTTTTTCTCAGCGGTTCTTATACTTATACAACATAACATATGTTAGAGCATAAAAACCTCAAAATCAAATGCAGAAAGGCAGAAATAGTAAATGCTTTTTTTTTTTTCAGATCATGAGGTAATAAAAATCACATGCAATATAAGGCCAGGAGAAAATAGACCAAGAAGTAACTGAAAACTAAATAATCTCTCCTAAAGAATGAATGGGTGAAACTGAAAATCATAGACACAATTAATAATTTCATCCAAGAGAATGACAATAGTGAGACAACATACCAAAATTTGTAGGATGCAGCCAAAGCAGTAATTTTGTATCTCTAGATGCTTACTTGTAATAAATAAAGGGAAAAAAAAATCAATGAATTGGGTTTGCAACTAAAAAAAATAGAAAAATAACAAATTAAAAAGCCCCAATCAAATCCCAAATTTGAAATTCTAAAATTAAAAGAAGAGATCAATAAAATTGAAAATAAAAAAAACTATTGAATTAATAAATAAAACTAAGAGTTGGTTTTGTAAAAAGAAAATAGATGAAACTTTAATTAATTTGATTATTAAAAGGAAAGAGGAAAATCAAATTGTTAGTCTCAAAAATGAAAAGGGAGAACTTTCCACCAATGAAGAGGAAATTAGAGCAATAATTAGGAGTTACTTTGCCCAACTTTATATCAATAAATTTGACAACCTAAGTGAAATGGAGGAATACCTACAAAAATATAGATTGCCCAGATTAACAGAAAAGGAAATAAATTACTTAAATAGTCCCATTTTAGAAAAAGAAACAGAACAAGCTATTAATCAACTTCCTAAGAAAAAATCCCCAGGACTAGATGGATTTACATGTGAATTCTACCAAACATTTAAAGAACAATCAACTCCAATACTATATAAACTATTTGAAAAAAATAGGGAATGAAGGACTCCTATCATTATTTACTGATCAATTCTGATGGACACAGCTCTCTTCAACAATGAGATGATTCAAACCAGTTCCAATTGTTCAGTGATGAAGAAAGCCATATACACCCAGAAAAGAGGCCTGTGGGAACTGAATATGGAACACAACAAAACATTTTCACACTTTCTGTTGATGTTTGCTTGCATTTTGTTTTTCTTCTCAGGTTTTTTTTTTTTCTTTTTAGATCCAATTTTTCTTGTGCAGCAAGATAAAACTGTATAAATATGCAGGCATATACTGGATTTAACATATATTTTAACATATTTAATTGTACTGGACTATCTGCCATCTAGAGGAGAGGAAAGGGAGAAAGAAGGAAAAATTTGGAACAGAAAGTTTTGTAAGGGTCAGTGTTGAAAAATTACCCATGCATAGGTTTTGCAAATAAAAAGCTTTAATTAAAAAAATAACAAAATAATAAAATTATGTTTCATTATTTCTTAGGACACAGTAATATTCCATTACATTCATATTTAAGTTTGCTCATATTCTCCAATTGTCTAAGAGACAATCTAAGGCCTTTATGCTTGCGTATGCATATACACGTGTATATATACACACACAACTCTCATACCACTTGGAACAAAGATTCTAGGTTTTTTTATTTCTCCATTACTTCTCTACTCCAGAATCAGGATGCTTATCTTTCGTGTGACTTTTTTTTCTTTTCTGGTATTATTGCCCCAATTAACTCTGCCCATCTATAGCCACTTGTTTCCCTATATATGCTTTTCAGGCATTTATGTATTTTTACAATAAACACTATATATGTGCATGTGCATATCCAAGGGAGAGGAGAAAAAGAGAAGAGGAGAAAAAAAAGAAAGAAATCAATCTTTCTTGTAAAATCATGTCATTCAGTATCTTTCTCCCAATCTTCCTCCATGTGTGTATATACCCTTTTTACCTGTACCATTTCAAGAAAAAAACTCGTTTCTACCCACTTCTCCTCTTTCCCATATCAGAGTATTCCTCCTTTTATTTTCCTCATAATACTCTAAGAACAGAATCAACCACAGAAACTCACTTTTCTAATTTCCTCAATACCCACTTAAAACATTAAGACTCTGAAGAGACATTTTCTTCTCCCATATGAGAATTTAGTACAACCACCATCATATAGTTCCTTTAAATGGCATGAATAAATTTACCTTTCTAGTTTCTCTTTACTATTATTATTGCATTTAGAAATTCCTACTCAGCTCTAGTCTTTTCATCAGAAATGCTTGAAGGGCTTCCATTATATCTGAGATCCATTTTTCCTCCTGTAGGATCATGTTCAGTCTTGCTAGTAAATTATTCCCACTTGGAAGCCTATAATTTTTGCCTTCTGGAATATTGTATTCCAGAATATCTTCTGTTTATAGAGAAGAGAACTGACAAGGAGAAAAGAGTGACATGATCTTTATAGATGGAGAGTTTACATTCTAATAGGGGAGGCAATAAGTATATAGAAGCATATATAGAATAAATACCAAAAATTAAATGTAATTATGTGCAAATTAGTTAAATAGTAAATCAGATTACTAATTAAATAGTAATCTGGGAGGGAGGGTACTAGCAGTTGGATAGAATCAGGACATCGATCTTTTGCTAACCAAAGGAAACTTCTGATCTTATCATTCAACTAAAACCAATCGCTCAAAAATTACCAATGATCTCTTAATTGTCAAAGGAGGTTTCAGCTCTATTTTGAAATAAAAAAGTACAGGTAGAGATAGAGACAAATTCCAGGAAAGTGCAAAGGCAAAGAGATGAACAATGGAATACTCTTAAGTGAAGATCAGAGAGAAGACCAATGAAGTTGGATCAAAGATCACAGGAAAAGGAGTAATATAGGAGACCAGAAAAACAGGCTGGGGCTAGGTTGTAAGTTTAATAGATCCCAGAGTCACTAAAGACATTAGAGGTGACTGAATAGAGTGGCCTGGTGAGCTCTGTTCTTAAGGAAAATTGCTTTGCCAACAATATGTACAATGGATTTGGTCTAGGGCTAGATTTAAGGTAAGGAAACCGATTAGAAGGTTGTTGCAATATACTAGATAAGAACTAAGTGAAGTTTTAATTAAGGTGGCAGCAATATGAATAGAAAGAAGGAACTAGCTAAAAGATTTTATTGTGGAGGTACAAATGGCAAGATTAGCAGTTGATTGAACATGTAGATCAAGAAAGGTAGGAATCCAGAATACTCTAAGATCTGGGAGACAAGACACATAGTGGTAACCTTCTCAAAACCAGTTAACTTTGGGAAAAGGGAAGGGAGAAGGGACAGAAGGTAAATTGTTTTAGCCATGCTGAGTTTAAAACGTCTTTGGAATACAGTTTGAAATGGGAAAAAAAAAAAAAAAAAAGATCAGGAAAGAGACTAGGGCTGGCTATACAGAGAGATCTGGGAGTCATCCCAAGGGTGCTCATGAGATCACCAAGAAACTGAGTGAGGTAATCATAGAGAACCTAAGACAGAACTGTGAAGAACATGCATAGTTAAGGGACATGATAGTGATGATGAGCCAGCAAAGAAGAAAAGAAATAGTGATCAGCAAGTAGAAAGCCAGAAGTTGCAATGTTACCCAAACTGAGAGAAAAGAAGAGTTTCTAGAAGGGAAGAGTAGTCAACAATGACAGAGATCAAGTTGAGTACCAAGAAAAAAGGTCAACAACGTTGGTGAAGTCAGTTTCAGTTGGGTGATAGGGTCAAAAACCAGACTGCAAAGGGCTAAAGAGTGAGAAGGAAGTAAGTAAATAAGTGATTATAGATGGCTTTTTCTAAAAGTTTGAGTGAAGAAGAGAGATACAGGATGATAGCTTCAGAGAATGTTAACTTTTACTGAAGTTTTTTTAAGAATGGGGAAACTTGACCATGTTTTAAAGCAATAAGGAAAGAATACAGGTTGCACATACAAGAGAGTAGGAATTGACTCCATGCACTAAAACGGGGAAATTTGTTTCTGACATCCTCAATTGGAATTGTAAAAACAATGTCTGACAGAAGCAGTTACAAGTGCCAGATAAAGTTATATAGTAGCACAAAATTATCCTTGAGGTACTTATCTGAATTAAATGAGCTCTGACTCTCACAAAAGCTAACTATGATGATTAGTATTATTTCTATGAGAAAATACTTTCTAAGTTTTGACTTAAAAATAAACCTTTTTAATAAGAAATTTTCTCTCTTTGTGTATTAAAACATATAGGAGTCAGAAAGTAAGTCAAATAAACAATTTATTAAGGCCTATATGTCAGCCACTCTGCTAAGTACTTTTACGTAGAAGTAGAGAGTAGTAGATAGAGAACTGGTCTCAGAATCAGGAACAGCTCAGTTTAAATCCTGCTATATATATTGGAGATTTAAAACTGCAAGTCATTTAACCTCATGAAATTACAAGGAAGATTTAAAAATAAATAAAAGTGAAGCATATCATTACTAAAGCTTCTCTCATTCTTGCGGTTTTCTCAATTTCAAAAAGACATGTTATGACTGACCTAATTTTTTTTTTTACTTCTAAAACTATAAATATGAAAAATATCTCATAAATAAGGACAACTCATAATTTTTTCATATATAAATCATTACCAGGATAGGAACCAGAAATTCTTTTTTTAATAGCTTTTTATTTTTCAAAATACATGTAAAAATAGTTTTCAACATTCACCCTTGCAAAATCTTGTTCCAAATTTTTTTCCCTCCCTTCACCCACCCTCTTCCCTAGACAGGAAATAATCCCAATATTCTGGATTAAACACATGCAATTCATCTGTGCATATTTCCACATTCATCATGCTGCACAAGAAAAATCAGATCAAAAAGGAAAAATAAGCAGAAAAAAAAAAAAAGCAAGCAAACAACAACAAAAAAGATGAAAATACTGTGTTATGATCCACATTCAGTTCCCACAGTCCTCTCTCTGGATGCAGATGACTCTCTCCATCACAAGACCATTGGAGCAGGCCTGAATCACTTCATTATTGAAAAGAGCCAAGTCTATCAGAGTTGATCATCATGTAATCTTTTCCCTGCAGTGTTACAATGTTCTCTTCATTCTAATTACTTCACTCAGCATCAGCTCTCGTAAGTCTCTCCAGACTATTCTGAAATCATTCTGCTGATTGTTTCTTATAGACCAATAATATTCCATTACATTCATATGCCATACCTTATTCAGCCATTGCCCAATTACAGGGTATCCACTCAATTTCCAGTCCAATGCCACTACAAAAAAAAAAAAAGGAGGGGGGGGGCTGCTACAAATATTTTTGCACATGTGGATCCTTTTCCTTTTTTTAATGATTTCTTTGGGATACAGACTCAGTATGAGACTGCTGGATCAAAGGGTATGCACAATAGATAATACTGCTCTCCAGAATGGTTGGATCAGTTCACAACTCCACCAATAAGGCATAAATATTTTGCTTGTATCCCAGTTTTCTCCACATCCCTTCCATCATTCATCATTATCTTTTCATGTCATTTTAGCCAATCTGAGAGGTGTGTAGTAGTATCTCAAAGTTGTCTTAATTTGCATTTTTCTGATTAACACTGATTTAGAGCATTTTTTTCATATGACTAGAAATGGTTTTAATTTCATCTGAAAACTGTCTGTTCATAGACTTTGATCTTTTATCAGTTGGAGAATGGCTTGTATTCTTATAAATTTGAGTCAATTCTCTATATATTTTAGAAATGAGGCTTTTATCAGAACTTTTAGTTGTAAAAAAAATTTTCCCAGTCTTCTGCTTCCCTTCTAATCTTGTCTACATTGGTTTTGTTTATACAAAAACATTTTAATCTTATATAATCAAAATTATCCATTTTGCATTTCATAATGTTCTCTAATTTTTCTTTGGTCTTGGAAATTCCTTCTTTCTCCACAGATCTGAAAAAGTTCTAATTTGCTTATAGTATCACCCTTTATGTCTAAATCATGAACCCATTTCGACCTTATCTTGGTATGGGATATTAGGTGTTGATCAATACAGAGTTTCTGCCATGCTACTTTCTAATTTTCCCAGAAATTTTTGTCAAATAGTGAGACTAGATTACTATAGTCATTGACTTTTGTGTCTTGTGAACTTAACCTAGTCCAGTGATCAACTATTCTATTTCTCAGCCAATACCAAAAAGTTTTGATATCCGTTGATTTAGATTGTAGTTTTAGGTCTGATACAGCTAGACCACCATCATTTACTTTTTTTTTCCCCATTAATTCCCTTGAAATTCTTGACCTTTTAGAACCAGAAAAGTTTATCAAATGCATTTATGAAAAGGGATTCTTAAAAATACAAAATGGGGTGCCTTCAAGGAATTTGTATTCTATGTGTCAGATATCTATTCTCTATTATCACCTTATTGTTTCCATTAGAGAAGATAAAGGTGCTAGTATGGAGGAGAATAATAAGATAGGCTACATCGACATTTGCAAAATGGGAGGGAAAGAGGGGAGAGGATCATGTTTCTATCTACACCTATAATAATAAATTTTATGCTGAAAGATAAATCTGTAGCCAAAAGAATCAACATGCAATAAAATGTTTGTGGCAGCCCTCTTTGTAGTGGCCAAAAACTGGAAACTGAGTGGATGCCCATCAATTGAAGAATGGCTGAATAAATTGTGGTATATGAGTGTTATGGAATATTATTGTTCTGTAAGAAATGATCAATAGGATGATTTCAGAAAGGCCTGGAGAGATTTATATGAACTGATGATGAGTGAAATGAGCAGGACCAGATCATTATATATTTCAACAACATACTATATGATGATCAATTCTGTGGACATGGCTCTCTTCAACAATAAGATGAACCAAATCAGTTCCATTTGTTCAATAATGAATAGAACCAGCTACACCCAGAGAAAGAACTCTGGGAAATAAGTGTGAATCACTATATAGCATTTCCAATCCCTTTGTTTTTGTCCGCTTGCATTTTTGATTTCCTTAACAGGTTAATTGTACATTATTTCAAAGTCCGATTCTTCTTGTGCAGCAAAATAACTATGTATATGTGTATATATACATTGTATTTAACATATACTTTAACATATTTAACATGTATTGGTCTACCTGCCATCTGGGGGAGGGAGCGGGGGGAAGAAGGGGAAAAATTGGAACAAAAGGTTTGGTAATTGTCAATGCTGAAAAAAATTAGTCATGCATATGTCTTGTAAATAAAAAGCTATATAAATAAAAAAAGAAAAAGAAAAAGAAAAAAAATCAGAAAAATAAAATCAACATGCAAGTATGTTATTTACTGCTGCTTAAAAAAGCACCTGTGTTAAACTGGAAAAACTACTGAACTCCCCTGTTGTTGAGTCATACAACCTTGAACAAGTACTTGTCTTTTCTTTTTTTTTTTTTTTTTTTTCCTACTCCATAAAATTAGAAAATTGAAAGATGATTTCTAAGGTCTCTGCCAATCCTTCCGTTCTATTTCATATTTATCCTAGTTAATTTAATATGCATATACTTTTATCAACATAGTCTAGAATAGTGCTGGTTGTTATTTATGTCTGCCTCTTAGGTTGACATTTATTTTTAGTATCAGTTAAATATAAGCTGCACAAGGGTGTAAAGGGCTAAACTCTTAAAAGGTGTGCTTGAATCAGACAACTGAGCACTTAAGGCTAATTACCTATTGGACAATGATTCTATTAGCATATGTTTGGAAAAATGGCCCTTCTCACTGTTCCATGCTGGCTCGATGTTTGGTGTATATAGATAATCCTAAAAAGGATTAGGGGGTGGAGTGAGAGAGGCGAGAGAACTTCATTTGGCCATAGGACAAGAAGGAGAAAAGTGTGGAGATTCTGGACTCTGGAATCAAGAAGAGATCCTTGGCAAAACTACTGGCAGTTTTATCCATCTCCTTCACTTCTCCTAAAGACCAAGGACTTTTGCTTATCTTGACTCTGTATGATCCCAAGGCCTCCAGGGAGCTAGCTTGGACTTTACACAAATGTAGTAACTGTCTTGCTTTTTTCATTTGTGACACCAATTGTTTAGTATCTGGTATAAGAGTAGATGCTTAATAAATGATTGTCTTATTGATTACTTGTGTTGGAAATGATATGATTATTTCTGCCTTCAAAGTGCTTAAAACATCCAACTGAACTGATTTAATAAGTTCAAAAATTATTAAAAATTATATGAAACTGTAAGTTTCAGTTCCAAAAATCTCCAAAGAAAGATTTTTGCCACATCAAGCTTATTTGCTCCCCTCTCTCCGACTCAGTTCACGTCATTTTTTTTCCACTTCACTAACTTTTCTTCTAAGAACTGTGTCTACAGATACAATTAACCTGTTCAAAAAAAAAAAAAAAAATGATGGCTCTAACCACTACAGCAGGATACATAGTAGAGCCAGCTAACTCTTTTTAGCTGCACTCCAGTCTAAGGAAGATGTCCGCTACTAAAGTTTTCCAGCATTTCAGATTGAGATCTTTCAGAGTTCACTCAATCTATTAGCCTTTACTCCCCTTCTGCTTTAAATAAAAAATTTCACATCCATTAGCCTGCTTGCCTCAGTTTCCTCTGCTATAAAGTGAAGATGATAATAGCACCTACTTCACAGAGTTGTGAAGCTCAAATGAGACAATAGTTGTAAAGCATTTCATACAGTGATAGCACTTAATAAGCACTATATAAATGTTAGTTATTATCATTACCATATATAACTGTTTAAGTTGCTATTATCTACATGAAATACAGGTGAAATTATAAGCACCAAATTTCATACAAAAACCTCACTATAACTTACCTACTTCCAACCAATATATAAACTTTTGATAATCTGTACCAAAAATTTTTAATTATTTTAAAAATTCAAGATCTTTTCATATTTGATCTTGGCATATTTTTTAAAGAATCACATTCCCAATTTTCTTTTGATTAGTCTAATATTAAAAACAGTTCTCATTCCTTGAGCAGATACCATTTTTTTTAAATAATGGGAAATAGTATGTCAGATGTGAAAGAAGAAAGAAGAATATAACCTGATAATAAAAATTCAACTGACTAATCCAAGAATACATCTTAACAGTTCTATCAAAAAATACAAAGTGAAATGCTAAGAAGAACATAGAACCTATAAAATAGCCCTTCTTAATTTATCACAAAGGAAAGAGCAGTTATTTTTTAGGCTCAGATTTATAAAAGAAAAGAAAACCTTTGAGATCTAAGTTATTAATTTTATTGTTCTCAGTAGTTTAAAACATCTGTGATACACATTTCTACATAGTCAAAACACATTTTACTTTCATTGACATCATTTTGATTGTATGTGGTCAGAATTATCTCATGTAGATTCATCAGCTCAACATTAATTAGTATTACAGAAGAGTGCACTTCATCCAAACAATTCATCTTTGCTGGCTTACATGGCTCGCTGAAACTGGAATGCCACCATATTAACAGGCACAATGCCACAGTAACAGATGGGTATAAATGTAGACATGCCAAAGAATCAGTTTATGCATCAAGTTTGAATATTAGGATTAGATTTCTCTCCAAGAAATTCGTAAACTATAGTCTATGCAAGTTCTCCACAACTGTGGTTAAGAGAATATGCCAACTTAGAGTTAATTTGAAGAATCTTTTTTTTTTTTAACTTTCTAAAACTATAGAAAATAAGTTTTCAATCTGATGAATTTGGATCAGTTTTCTGCATAGGGAATTAGGGGGAAACCAAAATCATAATATCACCTCCAAAACCACAATTTCCCCCTCCAAAGGTGCTTGCAAAATCTCAGCTAAAACACATTTTAAAAAGTTAACATGGCCCAGCCAAGTTTCCTGATGAATAAACCAGCAGGATACAGAAGCCAGAACCACATGAAAAAAAAAAAAAAAAACCTAATAAATTACAAATGCATTTTGGTTTGGCAGAAATAGAATCTAAAAATGCAAATTACTTAAGTATAAACACTCATTTCAAATTCTTCCATCTGTTGAAAATAATACTCAAATACTTGTCAATAACAACTTGTGATTGTCAAAAAACTTATTAATAAATTTTAACATTTGGTTTAATTTTTTGACATCTTAAATCTTTTGACAGTATTCACACACGAAAACTATTTCAAGCATGTGAAAAGGCACTATACTTCCTGCCTGGAAAAACTAGTCTCCAAATAATAATAATAAGATTCATTTGTTTTAAACCAAATTCCTGTCTCTTACATTGTTATACTATTAGAATACTGACCAATGCCACAGAAAGAAACAGAATTTAGCTAATTTGTGAATAGTATTTTCGTTTTACACTTCTATTCCCAAGACTAAATACTTTGCAGTAGTAGGCTATATCATCCTTCTTAACTTCTTTGCTCCTCCATCTCTGTAAAATAAAGAAATCAGATTACCTGATATCTAACATACTTTCTAGTTACAATACTCTACAGATTATCTATGATTTAGAGGTCTGATTCAGAATTTGTACACTATAATAGCTTAAAAAAATTATCTCCTATGACAGGGAAAGATAATGTGGAATGTTGGAGGGGATGTGGGAAAACAGGGACAACTGATACATTGTTGGTGGAACTGTGAATACATCCAGCCATTCTGGAGAGCAATTTGGAACTATGCTCAAAAAGTAATCAAACTGTGCATATCCTTTGATCCAGCAGTGCTACTACTGGGCTTATACCCCAAAGAGATACTAAAAAAGGGAAAGGGACCTGTATGTGCCAAAATGTTTGTAGCAGCCCTGTTTGTAGTGGCTAGAAGCTGGAAAATGAATGAATGCCCATCAATTGGAGAATGGTTGAGTAAATTGTGGTATATGAATATTATGGAATATTATTGTTCTGTAAGAAATAACCAGCAGGAGGAATACAGAAAGGATTGGCGAGACTTACATGAACTGATGCTAAGTGAAATGAGCAGAACCAGGAGATCATTATATACCTCAACAACGATACTGTATGAGGATGTATTCTGATGGAAGTAGATTTCTTCGATAAAGAAATCTAACTCAGTTTCAACTGACCAAGGATGGACAGAAGCAGCTACACTCAAAGAAAGAACACTGGGAAATGAATGTAAACTGCTTGCATTTTTGTTTTTCTTTCCAGGTTATTTTTACCCTCTGAATCCAATTCTTCCTGTGCAACAAAAGAACTGTTAGATTCTGCACACATATTGTATCTAGAATACACTGTGACATATTTAACTTATATAGGACTGCTTGCCATCTGTGGGAGGGAGTAAAGGGAGGAAGGGGAAAAGTCGGAACAGAATTGAGTGCAAGGGATAATGTTGTAAAAAAAATTACCCAGGCATGGGCTCTGTCAATAAAAAGTTATTAAAAAAAATTATCTTCAATAATATGTTTTTCACAGGTCTTATCTTTCCAGCCAGATTCAGTAAACTTTTTCACATGTGCTAAAGACAGGAAATAGCAAACAATTAATGATGAGAACAGAAGCATAACTTATAAATTTGTTACTTTCTTCTTCCTAGTTTTTCCAGAAAGAGCTTAAAAAGAACTTAAACATTTCATATGAATTTTTCTTTTTCATTTAATTTTAAAGTTCCACTGTTATAGACTTTCTAACATAGTATACCATATAAGTACAATTTTATATTAATTCAATGTTTTCTCAGATGATCCTAATTTGCTTAAATGGCTATGAGAAAGGTCCTTTTTTCCATTCCAGAAAGAATATATCTAAAATGAGGTTAGAATCAAAGGTGGACAAAAATCTAAGATTTTCTTCCTATTTCTCAATTCTTTCATAACCAAACTTGGGGGGTTCAGGGAAGGTTGTGGAAGGGGAGGGAGTTTTAGGCAAAAGAAAAAATAGTAACTGCTATATGACCTGTTCCAAAGGACTAGAGCAGTTTCTTCCCAATCATGTGGCTTGTTACTTAGAGGTTTGACCCTTTCCACCTCTATGTTTCTAACATGGTGGAGTTACTTCTGATAATCAAAAGATTTGTTTTTACAAATAAGACATACTAAACAGATGCTCATATTCCTATACTCCTTTATCACACTTCAATCAACTTGGACAAATAAAAGAAACAACTCTATAACTCATTTTAAACAATTTATCTTTCATCTGAATTCTTATTTTTCCTATGTAAAAGCATATGAGTAGTGATTGCTAGGAGCTTTTAAAATACCTTAAGCTGTAACATTATAAAAAAGAGTCTAGATTATTTTAGCACAGACACTTCATACAACAAAACTGAATGCCATGCAATTTATTACAGCTTTACAATGATAACATAATAACCAAGTTGGACCTTAAAGAAGAGAGAAGAAAATTAACATTCTTTGCAGAGGTAAAAACTGCCTACACTTTCAGACCCAGTTGATAATATTAGTTTGGTTAAACTGTTTTTTTTTTTTTTCTTTTCTTTCTTTAATTCTTTCTTATAAGGGTTTCTCTGGAAAGAGTCTAGGGAGAGAGATACATTTGGAAATAAAGGTAAAGTAAGGTAACAAAAAGATATCAATTTAAAAACTTAATGTTTCCTTTCCTTTAGCTACATAAGGGCCAAATAAACCAAGAAGCTTTAAATAAAATGTTCATAGCTAACCATGGAAGCATTCAGTTGCCCACAGAGAACTTTCAACATAAGAATTTACAACTCTTCTCATCATTGCATTTTATCAAGGGGCAATAGATAAAGCACTGAATTGACCTGGAGTCAGAAAGACCTGAATCCAAATCCACGCTCAAGCATTTATTAGCTGTGTGATATCTTGGATTAAATTACTTAACCCTGCATGCCTGAGTTTCCTCATCTATAAAATGAGCTAGAAAAAGAAATAAAAAGAAATAATAAACCACTCCAGTATCTTTGCCAAGAAAACCCCAAATGGAGTTATGAAGAACCAGATGCTACTGAAACAACTGAACAAGAGTTGTCAAATGTCAAAATTCAGAGAAAAACATAGATCTCCAGTTCTTGTGATTACGTAAATTAAATTAATATTTTCCTACATTTTAGAAGGCTTATAGTCTGAACATTTTAATAGATATGAAAGAGGAGAAAATTATGTTTTTCTATGATAAGAGAAAACAGTGGTAACATGGACAGCTCCAGTTAGACTTCCAGAGGGCCCCACAAACTGAGCCAGTGGGACATCCTTCCTCCAAAGGGACCCATATAAGCAGTAAGGAAGGAAACATTTACTGAGCATCTACAGAATGCTCCTCTGGGCATACAAAAGAGCTTTTCTCTGCCCTCTAAGAGTTTATAATCCAAAGAGAGAGACAACAAGCAAACAAACAAAAGCAAACTAACAGGATCAAATGGAAATGATTTAACAAATGGAAGGCAAGGGGATTACAAAGGGTTAGGGAAGGCTGCCCAAAGAAGGGGGTTTTTTGATTGGAGATTAAAGGAAACTAGGAAGTTAGTCAGAACAAAGAAAGCTTATTCCAGGGCCAGGGAAAAGCCAGAAATAATTCCTCTAGCTGAGAGATGGGGCATCTCGTGGAACAGCTGAAAGATCATTGTTACTAGGGCTAAAGCCTCTGAAAGCCAAACAGAACATTTTTTTAATTTGAACCTAGAGGCAATAGGGAATCACAGGAGTTTACTAAGGAGGTAACATGATCAGACCTGAGCTTTGGTGGCTAAATGGAGGATGAGATTGGAGTGGGCAGAGATTTAAAGCCAGCAAATGTACCAGCAGGCTAATGCAATAATCCAGGCATGAAGTGGTGAGGAGACTGTTTTAGAGTGGGAGCAAGATCAGAAGAAAGAAGGAGGTATGTATGAGAGATGTTGCAAAGGTGAAATCGAAAGGTCTTGATAACAACTTGGATACAAGGGAGTAAGAAATACAGAAGAGTCCAAGATGACTCCCAGATTATAAATACCTTAGGGATTAGGAGGATGGTGCTTGCTCTCTATAGTAATAGGGAAAATAAGAGGGGGTAAAGGTTTAGGAAGAAAGATAAAAGTTCTGTTTTGGACATATTGAGCTTAGGATGTTTAGAGGATAGCTGGTTCGAGACATCTGAAAGGCAACTGGAGATGTGGGATGGAACACACAGAGAGGAGGGGGCAGATTAGGGCAATCTGAGAATCCTTAGCACAGAGGTGGTAATGAAATAAATCTATGGGAGCTGATGAGATTGCCATGTTTAATAGTATAAAGATAGAAGAAGATCCTCAAGGGCAGACCCCCATGAGGTACCTACGATTAAAGAGTATGATCTGGATGGAAATAACAGCAAAGGAGACCAGAGGGAGTGTTCAGGGAAGTAGGAGTAGTACCAGGAGAGAGTGGTATCCTGCCCCCTAGGGAGAGAAGTACCAGGGAGAAAGTGATGAGCAGTATCCTAGGCTGCAAGGTGAACAAGAATTCAGAAAAGGCTGTTGAATTTGACAACTAAGAGACCATGAATAACTTCAGAAAAAGGAGTTTTGGTGGAGTAAAACCAGATAGCATGAGGTTAAGAAGAGAATGGGAGAGGAAAATGGAGACAATCAGTATTGACAGTCTTTACAAGGTGATTAGCTACAAAGGGCAGAAGAGATACAGGTCAACAGTTAGTGGGGATGGGAGATCAAAGGAGGATATATTTGAGAATAGAAGAATTTTTGAAATTGAAATCGAAATAAGAAAACAATGAAATTGGTTTGATTGGATGGAAATTGCATGAATGAGAATGATATGAAAAAAAGACTAGAAAATAGTTAGATCTTAGATTTTAGGGGATCTTAAATGTTAGACTGTGAAATGCTGTGATAGAGTCAATAAAAAACTGTAGAAGAATTTTGAGGCAATATGGTTGACATGTGTTAATAGGAATATCAATGTTTCTGTATGAATTGGAAAGAGGAAAGACCAATTAAGAGACTTGTGCAATAGTTCACATGAAAGATAATGAAGGCTTGAATGAAAGACAAAATGAAAAAAGGTCAAGTGTGTGAGAAATGTGGAGGTAGAATTGATAAGACTTGGCAGTTGATTGGATAAGGAGCTTGGAGAGGGAGAGAGAATCCAAGAATGACACTTGAATGAGAATGTGGGAAGGTTAATGGTTAAGAATAAAGTCTAGACTCTTTATTCTGGCCCAGTCTTAATCTTAGTGCAGGAGGCAGGAGAGCTACCAGGAGCATGGTCAAATACAGAATGTCAATCTCCCAGTCCTTCTTAAGCCTTATATACCTTATTGCAATTACATCATTACAGAATACTGATTATGTGTGAACTTAGAGAACCATTACATCACCATACTAAGTACTAAATATATATGTGAACTAGAGAACCATTATCTTATCAATTCTACTGAGTTAACACCTTGTTTGAAGTATACTCCAGAGTTCCGGTTCTCTACCTCCACCAATAATTCAGTACTGTGTCTGTCTTTTTACAACCCTTCTATCCCTTAAGAGTAAAAGGAAATATTGGAAGTGGGAACCATTTAAGGAGAAGAGATAATGAGTTCCATTTGGGACATGCTGAGTATAAACTAACTAGGTGAGTCTTGAATGAATCCAGAGAAAGCAGAAGGAAGAGATGAGGAGGGAAAACATTCTAGTCCCAAGGAGTAGTCAATAAAAATAATTACAACTGGGAGATAAGAGGATCGTGTATTAGAAACAACAGGGGGGCCAGTGTCACTGTATGATAGAATACTGAATTCAATTTTAGACATGATGTATTTAAGACATCTTCAAGATATGTAATTCCACATGCCTAATAACCAGTTAGAGATATGAGACTGGAGGTCAGAAGTCAGAACTAAACAAGTAACTCTCACAGTCATCAGAATGAAGAAACCTTTCAAAGGGATGAGATCATCTAATGAAACAATATAAAGGAAGAAAAGCACCTGATTTGCAGCAGGTCACAAAGCTTGTAGAAGTTGGTCACTTTATTTTTCTGTTTCTGCTCACTTTATTTAGCATCAATTTGTTGATACCTTTTTTATTCTTCTCTGTATTTACCATATTTATCATTTTCTTAAAGAACATTTCATTACAAATATTCATCACAACTTGCTTAGCTAATCACCAATCTCTGTGTTTCTACGTGGTTTCCAGTTCTTTGCAATCACAAAAAGTGCTATTAGAAATATCTTGGAGTATTATACGGAGTCTTTCTTTTTGTCAAAAGAAGATAGAATATATGCCTAGCAGTGGAATCTATGAATCAGAATAAAGACTTTTAATCTTTCCTAAAGTGACTTTATTTACT